>NC_037689.1:133565921-133703236 GCF_003255815.1 Theropithecus gelada
CTTTCCTTTCCTCTCCTCTCCTCTCCTCTCCTCTCCTCTCCTCTCCTTTCCTTTTTCGAGACGGACTCTCACTCTGTCGCCCAGGCTGGAGTGCAGTGGCATGATCTCAGCTCACTGCAAGCTCCGCCTCCCAGGTTCACACCATTCTTCTGCCTCAGCCTCCGAGTAGCTGGGACTACAGGCACCTGCCACCACGCCCGGATAATTTTTTGTATTTTTAGTAGAGACAGGGTTTCACCGTGTTAGCCAGGATGGTCTCGATCTCCTGACCTCATGATCCGCCTGCCTCAGCCTCCCAAAGTGCTGGGATTACAGGCGAAAGCTACCGTGCCTGGCCGCCAAAATAATTTCTTAGTCTTTGCATTTGTTTTCCCTCTGTCTGGAATATTCTTCCCTCAGCTCCCTAATTACCCTATCTAAATTAGTTGCTGTCTATCAAATGACTTTATTTTATTTTCTTCATGGGTGGCAAAGGATTTTGAGACCACCACTCAATATCTGAGTTCCATTTAAGATGTTGATTTAATTTTCCAAGTAGTGATGTCAATTAAGGAGTTAGAGATCTTTTAGTTGTTGTTGTTCTAGGCTTTGGAGGTTTATGTTTTTAATTTTAATTGGATTTTAATTTATATATAACAAAAATTCATAAATCTTAAGTGTTCAGTTCAGTGAGTTTAGGTAATTATATACCCCTGTGTAACCAACACCCAAATCAAGCCATCAAACATTTCCATCACTCCAGAAAAAAATTTCATGTCCCTTTACAGGTAATCACCCCTTCCCCACACACAGTGATCTGATTTCTATCCTATAGATCCATGGTCCTCAACGTTTTTGGCACCAGGGATCGGTTTCCTGGAAGACAATTTTTCCACAGAAGGTGGGAGGATGTTTTCAGAGGAATTCAGCTCTCATAAGGAGTGTGCAACCTAGATCCCTCCCATGTGCAGTTCACGATAGGGTTTGCGCTCTTATGAGAATCTGATGCTGCCACTGCTCTGACAGGAGGTGGAGCTCAGACCAGTACCAATCCATGGCCCAGGGGTTGGGGACTCCTGCTATAGATCACTTTTGTCTGTTCTTGAACTTCATATAAATAGAATCATACATTGTATACTTCTATGTCTGCTTTCTTTTGTTCATGCTTTTGAGATTTATCCATGTTGTTGTATGTAACAGTAGTTGGTTCCTCATACTGGTGACTAATATCCCATTGTATTAATTTATTACAATTTCTCCTTTCTCCTATTGATGTATGCATGCTTTGGTCCTCCATCCCTAGTTTTTGACCATATGAATAAGGCTGCTATGAGGATTCTTGTATGAGTCTTTTCATGGACATATGCTTATATTTATCTTGGATAAATGCCTGGGATTAAAGTTGGTGGTTAGATCATAAAGGTAGATACATGTTTAACAAGAGTTTGCTAAACACTTTTCCGAAGTGGTTCACCATTTTTTTTTTAAGACAAGATCTGGCTTTGTCTCCCAGGAGTGTAGTGGCATGATCCCGGCTCACTGCAACCTTCGCCTCCCAGGCTCAAGCGATTCTCATTCCTCAACCTCCCAGGTAGCTGGGATTACAGGTGTGAACCACCATGCCTGGCTAATTTTTGTATTTTTAGTAGAGACGTGGTTTCAACATGTTGGCTAGGCTGGTCTTGAACTCCTGGCCTCATGTGATCTGCCTGTCTCGGCCTCCCAAAGTGCTGGGATTACAAGCGTGAGCTACCGCACCCAGCCTGGTTCACCATCTTACATTACCATCAGCAATGTGTGAGGTTTCCCATTACTTCACATCCTTGCTAATATTTTGTGCTGTCAGTCTTTTTGATTTTAGCTATTCTAGAGGGTATGAAATGGCATTTCACTGCAGTTTTAGTTTGTATTTACCTGATAGTTAATAATGCTGATAAACTTTCCATGTGTTTATTGTCCCTTCATAGATCTTCATTTCTAAAATGTCTATTCAAGTCTTTTGTCTATTTTTCTATTAAGTTTCTGTATTTTGTTCTTTGTCAGTTATATGTATTGTGAATATTTTTTTCCCAGTTTGTGGCTTGACTGTTAATTTTCTTTAAAAAAAAAAAACTTTTGTTTTAGGTTCATGCGTACATGTACAGGTTTGTTATATAGGTAAACTTGTGTCACAAGGGTTTGTTGTACAGATTATTTCATCATCTAGGTACTAAGCCTAGTACCTATTAGTTATTTTTCCTGATCCTCTCACTCTTCCCAGCCTCCACCCTCAATTAGACCCCAGTGTGTGTTGTTCCCCTCTATGTGTCCATGTGTTCTCATAATTTAGATCCCACTTATAAGTGAGAATATGCAATATTTGATTTTCTGTTCCTGCATCAGTTTGCTAAGGATAATGGCCTCCAGCTTCTTACACGTTCCTGCAAAGGACATGATCTCATTCTTTTTTATGGCTGCACAATATTCTATGGCATATATGTACCACATTTTCTTTAGCCAACCTACCGTTGATGGGCATTTAGGTTGATTTCATGTCTTTGCTATCGTGAATAGTGCTGCAATGAACATTGGTGTGCATGTGTTTTTGTGGTAGGATGATTTATATTCCTTTGGGTATATACCCAGGAACGGGATTGCTCAGTGGAATGGTAGTTCTATTTTTAGCTCTTTGAAGAATTGCTACACTGCTTTCCACAATGGTTGGACTATCCATTTTCTTAATGGTGTCATTTTATGAGGAGAAATGTTTAATTTTAATTGGTTCATTTATCATTTTTTTTCCTTTTAAGGTTAGCGCTTTCTGTGTCTTATGTAAGAAACCATTGCCTATCCCATGTCATGAAGATAACTGCCTATGTATTATTTTAGAAGCTTTAGAGTTTCAGCTTTTGCCTTTAGGCATATGATGCATCCAAAAGTAATGTTTAATTAAGTAGTGAGCTAGGGGGTCAAAGTTCCTTTTCCTTACATAAGAATATCTAGCTGTGGCCAGGTGCGGTGGCTCACGCCTGTAATCCTAGCACTTTGGGAGGCCGAGGCAGGTGGATCCCCTGAGGTCAGGAGTTTGAGACCAGCCTGGACAACATGGTGAAATCATGTCTCTACTAAAAATACAAAAACAAATTAGCCAGGCATGGTGGCAGGCACCTGTAATCTCAGCTACTTGGGAGGCCGAAGCAGGAGAATAGCTTGAATCTGAGAGGCAGAGGTTGCAGTGAGCTAAGATCATGCGCCATTGCACCATCCAGCCTGGGCAACAAGAGTGAAAGTCTGTCTCAAAAAGAAAAAAAAAAGAAGAAGAAAGAAAAAGAATATCTAGAATATCTAGTTATTCCCAGCTCCATTTGATGAACAGACTATCATTTCCCCGATTGAATTGTCTTTGCACCTTTGTTGAAAATTACCAGGCAGTACCTGTATGGGGTTATCACTGGACTCTCTATCCTGTTCCATCAATCTATTTGCCTATCTTTATGTCAGTACCACACAGTAGTTTTAGAGCAAGTGTTGAATACAGGCAGTGTGAATCATCCAAAGTTTTTCTTTTTCAAGTTTGTTTTGTTTAGGTCTTTTGCATTTTCAAATAAATTTAGAATCAGCTTGTCAATTTCTATAAAAGAAATTGACTGGGATTATAAATGGGACTGCATGAAATCCAGAGATCAATTTAAAAGAGTTTGACATCCTAACAGTATTGATTCTTCCAATCCATCAACATGATATATCTCTCCATTTATTTAGGCCTTCTTTAATTTCTTTCAGCAATGTATTCTATTTTTCAGCCTAAAGATCTTGAACTGCTCTCATTATATTTTTTCTGAGTATTTGAAATTTTTAAAATTTTATAAATAATAATGTGTTTCAAATTTTCTTTTCCCAGTTTTTCATTGCCAATATACAATTCGTTTTGTATGTCAACCTTGTATCTCAATCTTGCTTAATTTTCTTATTAGTTCTAGTATTTCTTTTGTAGATTCCTTAGCTTTTTTTCTATACACAAGTATGTTATCTGAAGAAAAGTTTTATTTCTTTTTTTTCCAATTTCTGTATCTTTTATTGATTTTTCTTGCTTTATTGCACTGGCTAGAACCTCCAGTATGATGCTGAATAAAAGTGATGAGAATGGACATCCTTGCTCTGTTACTAATTTCTAAAAGAATATTCTGGCTGCTGGTAAAAAAAAAAATGATCTGTGAACAAGTAAAGGCTAAAGATATATATTTGTGATTCATGAATATATAGATGGTATTTAAAACATGAGCCCTGATGAATAACAACATTTAAAGATTGGGAAATAACTTAAAATAAAAATAAACTGATAGCAGGACTGGAAAAATGAAAAAATGCTGCCAGGAGACCAGAAATAATAACAGATAATATTTATTGAATGTTTGCTATTTACCACGACCTATTCTAAGCACTTTTCATGTATTATCTTATTTATACTTTGCATAAGTAGAGGAAATGGGGAAGTAAAAGACACTGCAGGAGAAGCTTGAGGATGTGGGATATCACAGAAGCAAACAAACAAAAAAGATTGTCTTAAGAATGAGAGAATGACTGACTTTTGGATATCACTGAGAAGCTAAATAAAGACAGAAGAATGTTCCTTGGACTTGCCAACATTGAAGCAAGAGGTTCAATAAAGTGGAGAGTCTGGAAGATGGGTTGGAGTGGGTTGAAGAGTGGATGGGAGGTGAAGAGGAAGAGGCAGTGTGAGTAGATAATTCTTTGGAGAAGTTGGGCTAAGAAGGGAGCAAGAAAAAAGTATCAGATGGAGAGGGCTGTGGGTCAATGAAGGAATGTTCATGCCCCTAGTGTTCCGGTCACACTATCTTTGTCCAGCTCTCCCACACTTGCCTTTGCCCACACTTTTCTTTACATATGCCAAGTTGTATCTCCATCCTTCTCCACCTGGCAAACTCTTTTCCTTTAAGACCCATGTCAAGTGCCCCTTCCTCTGTGAAGACTTCACTAACAATCAGGGTAAAGCGAGCCACTTCCTCCATCATGCCTCTAGGTATCATGTACACACTTCTATTAGAGCACTCAGCACATTGATTTTAATGTAATTGTTTTATTTGCTGTGTGTCTCCCCTACTCTACTATGTCTTCCTCAAGGATCATGGGCAGATTTTACCCATTTCTTTTCATTCCCTTGTTAAAAAATCCTTCACTGGAAGCGGGTAATTGGCAATACAGGTGTGTTCCGGTTGTAAAAATCCATCAAGTTCTACACTTACACTCAATACAAAGGTTTTTTTTTTTTAACGTACAAAAAATAAGCAATGTAAAAACTCTTTCCCTATCCCATTTATTGCAGGTTAAAATCCAATTATTTGAGTACCTACTACTATGTTCCCAGCACTGTGCTAGGTTCTTAGATGATCCAAGCAGGCACCTTTGGCCTTCCTGTCCCTCTCCAGCCCTTGGTCTGTGCTGGATGGAGTCTGAAGAAATCATAAACATGTTCTGCTCCAAGATAATCGGCTCCAGGATGGTCAGATCCTTGCTTGGCTCTGTAGGATACTTCACAAGAAGCTTGAAAATGCTGGATAAACAAAGAGGATGAATTTACAAATATTTTGGGCTTCATGTTATCTTGTTAATATACTTCTGGAAAGCAGCAAAGTCTTTTGCAATAATACCTTAATATTTCACATTCTGCTTGTGAGCTATTTATCTATATATTAATATTCCTGTTGGGCCATATGTCATTAACCAACAACCAGCAAAGTTCTGAGAAACTGATCTTTGAACTAACGTGATGGAATGTTCTGCCTACTTTTTAAAGGCTCAAAATAAATTTTTCATATGTTTATCCAAAAAGTTAAAAAAACAAAACTTATTTCTTCATTTTTAGTATTGGAGTGTATTACTTACACTTAATCTGTGTTTAGCAATCTGAAATAGGGCCTTAAGAGTGTTTGAATTCCTGGAACTCTTTCACATTTCTGGACTTCTATTGAGTGAGATGAACACAATGCAGCAGTAGCAATCTGTAAACAGGAAAAATCAACACATATTTAGCAATTGAAATAGGAATATGGCTTGTGTAACATTCCAGTTTTGAAGTTTAGCCTTGGCTAAATTGTCTGACTTCAGCTAAATTGCTCAACTTTCCTGAGCCTTAGGATCTCCATCTTATAAAATGGAAATACTATAGTCTGTAAGATTAGCAATGAGAAGGAATATACTAATAATTGTAGAGCTTTTTGCTAGGAGAAAGTATGATTACTCATATGAATCCCTTTATCTGAAAGAAGGATAATAATTCTGCCCTCCAATTACAGAACCTTCTGAGGTGTTCTCATGTAGAAGTCCTTAAGAAGACACAGGAACTTGTACATTTAAAATGGGTGTTGATGGTGTGTAAATATACTTCACAAAAGCTGCTTTTGAAAAAAGGCATAGATCAATTTGAGCACAATGTCTCCAATCTAATAGAACCCACTAAAGAAACTTCTCTCAAGTTCCTATGCCAGGAAAATCTGCACTCTTCCTGAGCAAAACTATGGTTTATCTTTTTTAATTTTATTATTTATTTATTTATTTAATTTATTTATTTTGAGATGAAGTCTTGCTCTGTCACACAGGCTGGAGTGCAGTGGCACAATCTTAGCTCACTGCAAGCTCCACCTCCTGGGTTCAAGAGATTTTCTTCTCTCAGCCTCTTGAGTAGCTGGGACTACAGGCGCGTGCCACCATGCCTGGCTAATTTTTTGTATTTTTAGTAGAGAGGGGGTTTCACCGTGTTACCCAGGTGGGCCTTGGTCTCCTGACCTCGCGATCCACCTGTCTCGGCCTCCCAGGGTGCTGGAATTACAGGCGTGAGCCACCGTGCCCAGACTGGTTTATCTTATATACAAGAGAAACTCTATCTTGCTTCCTTCTTTTCTTTGTCCACCAGGTAGCCCAGAGGCAGTTTTGTAATTCACTTATGGCATTCCAGCACACTGTTTTAACTTTACTTTTTGTTTCACTTAATTTTCCTTCCTATATTTTCCCTTGGTCATGAATTTTGTCTATTGATTATTTTTTATCCTGTTACATTACATAGGTTGATGTAACCCACTTCACATCCTCTCTGGAAGGAGGCAGTATGTAACCGACCAAACCACTATCTTCGGTTACTTATTAGTTAACAGAGGAAGGCAGTATGAACATAACAAATGCCACTCCATGTTGGAAACACCATTGCTGCTAACCATTTTAGAGAGAGTGAAGGGGGAATGAACTCAGGCTCCACTTGACTTACTAGGTTACTTGGCTATAACAATCTCCGAGAATAGGTGTGCAGATAATGATCGTATGTAAATATCCAATTAAATATTTTTGAAATTTGTAAGGCCAAAGCTAATTTATTATGCTTTGAGACACTTATTTCTCATGGACACTCTGTACCCATCTGCCCAGCAAGAAAGAGACACTCTGGAACAGAAGGTCAAGCAATAGGTGATGGTAGGCAACATTTCCATTTTCTCAGTGCACTTGGAATAAGAATTCCACTGCTCACCATGGGCTGGAAGACCCCAAAGAAGCTGGCTGTTGTCTGTCTCTCCAACCTCTTCTCCTTCTGTTTTCTCTCTTGTTCCACAGGCCACCACGGCCTCCTTTCTGAAAATGCCTGGCTTTTCCCCATCATAGAGACCTTAGATTCCTTTGTTCCCTCTGCTTGGAATGTTCTTTGTCCAGCTCTGGGTTCAAGTGATCCCTTCTCATCCATGAGGCCTCAGCTGACATAGCACCTCCTGGGAGAGGTCTTCTCTGACCACCCTTTGTTTCTTTCCTCATAACGCACAATTAGATTGTTTATTTGTCTACTTGTTTTTACTCTGCCTCCTTCACTAGACTGAAACCTTCTCAGGGCAAGGTTATCTTACTCATATGAAGAATATTGAATCTCCATAGTGGTGCCTCCACAGGGACTCTTACCATCCCCTCCTGTTTGTTTCCACTATAGCTCTAATCACAACCTGAAAGCTGCTTTCTTTGAGTTCTTGGTTATGGCCTGGCTCTCCCTACTAGACTGTGATGGTACATGAGGGCAAGAACCAGGTCTCCCTGGCTCACTTCTATATCCCCAGTACCCAGCCCAGGCCCTGACACTGGATCAGTGATGAAGCCTTAGCTTTTACATTTAGGGCAAGCACCATGGTCACCTCTTCCTGAGTGAAATCGCTTGCTTTTAACTGTTTAATCTAGAATTACGGTGGCACTGGCTGATGGTTTCAAAGGAAGAAGAATGAAGGAGAAATGACCTTTCTATTCCTGTTATGCATCTAAATCATGGAGGATTTCAGAACAACTTTTGAATGGTATTGTAGGAATGCAGAAGTGCATAAGCAAATGTTTAGGCGACTGGAAAACTCTTTGTGTTACTTAGCAGCTGCAATATTGAGAAACATTTTTTATGCCTTGTGTGCACTGTGAAAAGGCAAATGGCCTCTCATTTGTTAGCATTCTCCAAACTCTTAATTTTAAAAAGCCAAAATTGACAAATGGGATCTAATCAAACTAAAGAGCTTCTGCACAGCAAAAGACACTACCATCAGAGTGAACAGGCAACCTACAGAATGGGAGAAAATTTTTTGCAATCTACTCATCTGACAAAGGGCTAACATCCAGAACCTACAAAGAACTCAAACAAATTTACAAGAAAAAAAAAAAAAAACATCAAAAAGTGGGCAAAGGATATGAAGAGACATTTCTCAAAAGAAGACATTCATACAGGAACAGACACATGAAAAAATGCTCATCATCACTGGCCATCAGAGAAATGCACATCAAAACCACAGTGAGATACCATCTCACACCAGTTAGAATGGCAATCATTAAGAAGTCAGGAAACAACAGGTGCTGGAGAGGAGGTGGAGAAATAGGAACACTTTTGCCCTGTTGTAAACTAGTTCAACCATTGTGGAAAACAGTATGGCGATTCCTCAAGGATCTAGAACTAGAAATACCATATGACCCAGCCATCCCATTACTGGATATATACCCAAAGGATTATAAATCATGCTGCTATAAAGACACATGCACACGTATGTTTATTGCGGCACTATTCACAATAGCAAAGACTTGGAATCAACCCAAATGTCCATCAGTGACAGACTGGATTAAGAAAATGTGGCACATATACACCATGGAATACTATGCAGCCATAAAGAAGGATGAGTTCGTGTCCTTTGTAGGGACATGGATGCAGCTGGAAACCATCATTTTTAGCAAACAATCGCAAGAACAGAAAACCAAACACCGCATGTTCTCACTCATAGGTGGGAATTGAACAATGAGATCACTTGGACACAGGAAGGGGAACATCACACACTGGGGTCTATTGTGGGGAGGGGGGAGGGAGGAGGGATGGCATTGGGAGTTATGCCTGATGTAAATGACTAGTTGATGGGTGCTGACGAGTTGATGGGTGCAGCACACCAACATGGCACATGTATACATATGTAATAAACCTGCACGTTGTGCACATGTACCCTAGAACTTAAAGTATAATAATAAAAAACAAGCAAACAAACAAACAAACCCTTTTTCATATTTTAAAAGTAGCAATGAAACCAAACCATATAACACAGTCTACATTGACTAGCTTAGAAATTCCAGTGGTTAGCAGGAAATAACAGGGTTAACTGCTACAAGTCGGAGGTAAGTAGTAGAGTCCACAATTTTGAAGGAGTGTTGTCGGAGGTGGAGCAGCTGCTGAGAGTTGTGGCAGAGTGGATCTGGCTGGGGATATTGAGAAATCAACGTGGACCAGAGGGGAGGGAGATATGGGAACCAAATCGAGTCTCCACCTTGCATCCTATTTCTCCTGATACGATTCAGGTCTTCCTCCCCTGCATCTGGCTTCTTGCCTTGGTAGCTTGTCTTCATGCAGTTGACAGATAGGTTTTTATTTTATGGATACGATATCGTGCCATACTAATGTAGTAAGACCCTAAGCTTAAATGTTTAGGGAGTGTAACCACTACACATGGATGAATTAATTTTGTCTACTATCATCCTAGCAATTGCTGAGCTGATGGGGTTTATTGTAAAAATCTTGACTTGCTATGTCCTTTACCAGCAGAACATCTGCTTGAAAGTTCAAACTTCAAAGTTCCAATAGGAATCACGAAGTGGGCTTGCAGCCTAAATATACACTCCGTTATTTTCAGCTAGAGGGTAACCAACATCTCTTTGTTATTTTCTTTCTTTCTTTTTTATTTTGAGACGAGGTCTCACTCTGTCGTTTAGGCTGGAGTGCAGGGGCACCGTCATGGCTCACTGCAAACTCCACCTCCCGAGCTTAGCAATCTGACTACAGGCATTACACAGGTGCGTGCCACCATGACCTGCTAATTTTTGTATTTTTTTGTTGAGACAGGGTCTCACCATGTTGCCCAGGCTGGTCTCAAACTCATAGGCTCAAACGTTCCTCCCACCTCGTCCTCCCAAAGTGCTGGAATTACAGGTGTGAACCACTGCACCTGGCCTCTCTTTCTTATTTTCTAATATTTCTTTTTTTTTTTTTCTCTTTTTTTTTTTTTTTTTTTGAGACGGAGTCTGCGTCTGTCGCCCAGGCTGGAGTGCAGTGGCCGGATCTCAGCTCACTGCAAGCTCCGCCTCCCAGGTTTACGCCCTTCTCCTGCCTCAGCCTCCCGAGTAGCTGGGACTACAGGCGCCCGCCACCTCGCCCGGCTAGTTTTTTGTATTTTTTAGTAGAGACGGGGTTTCACCGTGTTAGCCAGGATGGTCTCGATTTCCTGACCTCGTGATCCGCCCGTCTCGGCCTCCCAAAGTGCTGGGATTACAGGCTTGAGCCACCGCGCCCGGCCTTATTTTCTAATATTTCAATGCAGAACTCCCTTAACACTACTTACAGACAGTTGTACAACTTGACATGTTACTTCTCAGGCACTTAGCCTCTTGAAGTATCTGTTTATCTAATTCCACCTAAGCCTGTGGTGATTTTATACAAAATTCTGCTAAAACACCTTGCATGAAAAATATTCAGATCATGGTTTTTCAATTATGAATCGGATTGGGCCCTGTTTGCTAAAGAATAGAATCTTGGAAACACTAAACACTTAGGTCCAAATAAAACAAGCCCTCCCTACTATCCCCTCTAACCACGTACTTGGGAATCTACACATCAGCATTACAGATTTTATTTGTGCTCCTCAGGAAACTATCACCATGCTTCCCATGAGATGAAGCGGGTCCCCCTCCCTATTCTGTTTTGTTTGGGGAAAGTGGAGACAAGAGTGGCATGGCTATTACTTTGTTGCCATATAAGGAAGCATTTTTTTTATTAATAAGCATCACCTTAGGAATCAGAAAAAAAATGCAATTTAGCCTTGTAGAAACACATCAAGATTTATTCACTCATTCACTCAACAAATATTTGTCCAACTTCTATAGCTACCAGGTATTGTGCTAGATGCTGGGGATATAGCAGTGAACAAAATAGACGAGGTCTCTACTCCAAGAGATTACATTCTAATGAGACTCTTAACAGAAAAGGGTCTTCGTGGATAGTTCAAACCCTTATTATCTCATCAGGACTATAACACTATTCTTCTAGTTATTTTTCTACCCTCTCCAGGTCAACCTTGGCAACACATCCAGAGTTAGATTTTTAAAGTAATTGCATAATTTAAAATATGTATGAATAGAATACATTTATATAATACAAAACAAATAATTCAGAATCGAAAGTCATATAATGAAAAATCACAGGCTGGGCATGATGGCTCACACCTGTAATCCCAGCACTTTGGGAGGCTGAGGCGGGCGGATTACCTGAGGTCAGGAGTTCGAGACCAGCCTGGACAACATGGTGAAACTCCGTCTCTACTAAAAATAAAAAATTAGCCAGGCGTGGTGACAGGCGCCTGTTATCCCAGCTACTTGGGAGGCTGAGGCAGGAGAATCGCTTGAACCTGGGAGGCAGAGGTTGCAGTGAGCTGAGATCGAGCCATGGCACCCCAGCCTGGGTGACAAGAATGAAACTCTGTTTCAAGAAAAAAAAAAAAAAAAAAAAAAGAAAGAAAGACAAACCACAATCCCCCACCCACCCTTTACCATACCCTAGTTCTGCTCCACAAAAGCAACCACTTAAATACTTCTAGCTGTTTTTTAATCGTAATTATGACCACATTCCTTTACAGTATGATTTTATTGCTGTTTCTAGATTCATCCATTTCAGACACTCTCTATTGACTTCTCGTTATGCTAGAAGGGCACTAGAGAGATGAAGATCTACCAATCTTTCACTATATATTTGTATTGTGTTTTAAAATAAAACAAGTATTTACACTATTACAACTATGTTGACAACACTTATTGTGGAGCCGTCAAGTAATATACTATGCTTATTTTTCTTTTCTTTTCTTTTCTTTTCTTTATTTTTTCCGAGACGAGTCTTGCTCTATTGCCTAGGCTGGAGTGCAGTGTCACAATCTCGGCTCACTGCAACCTCTGCCTCCTGGGTTCAAGCAATTCTCCTGTCTCAGCCTCCCAGGTAGCTGGGGTTACAGGCACACGCCACCACGCCTAGCTAATTTTTTTTGTAATTTTAGTGGAAACGGGGTTTCACCACGTTGGTCAAGCTGGTCTCGAACTCTTGACCTCATGATCTGCCCCTCTTCGGCCTCTTTTCTTGTCATATATGTTTTTTTTCCTGGAACCTCTAATTACCTTTAGTTTAGTTTTGTTTATCTATCATCCACTTATCATAAATTCTTTATAGCTTCTCCATATTCTCTCGAGTGTCCCTTTGCTTCTTCAGACACGACCTTTCTGGTGTTTTTTTTTTTTTTTTTAGTTGAAGTCTCACTCTGTCGCTCAGGCTGGAGTGCAGTGGCACGATCTCGGCTCACTGCAACCTCTGCCTCCCAGGTTCAAGCAATTCTCCTGCCTCAGCCCCCCGAGCAGCTGGTATTACGGGTGCATGCCACCACGCCCGGCTAATTTTTGTATTTTTAGTAGAAACGGGGTTTCACCACGTTTGTCAGACTGGTCTCAAACTCCTGACCTTGTGATTAGCCCCCCCTCGACCTCCCAAAGTGCTGGGATTACAGGTGTGAGACACATTGCCCAGCCCAGACATGACCTTTCTAGGGCTTAGCATCTTCCTGTGCGAATCTCGACTGCTTGCTCTCTAGGTCTGTTGCACACGCACACTTGCCATCCTGATCCTGTCCCATGCCACTCTCCTAGGTTGGGTCCAGTTTCCTGAACCCCAATTGTTCTCTAGACTTGTTTTATTCCCTTGTTTTGCTAGAGCATATCCTCCAGTAGTCTCTAAGTAGGATGCACAAGAGAGAAAGTTTCTGATCTCTTGCATTTGTGAAAAGGTCTTTAACCTCACACTTGATGAGTACTGTAGTTGGGAATGGAATTCTGTGTTGAAGATGATTTTCTCTCACATTTTTATAGCATTGCTCAGTTATCTTGTAGCATATAGCGTTGCTCTTGAGAAGCCTGATACTGTTCGGATTCTCCTTTGTATGTTGTGTGACTGATTCTCTGGAGGGTTTTAAGATCTTCTCTCAATCCCTGTTTTGTTGGCGTTTCAGCCTCTTCTGTGCCTGGTGTCTTCAATTCATGAGCCTCTCAAATTCATGTGCTCAGATGTCTCGTTTGAGGAGATGTATAATGAGCACCATGTGATTCAGGGAAAGGGTGGGAGTGAAGGTAGGGTGGGTAGGGGATGAGGGTGTTGTCTAAAGCACAGCTCTGCTCATGTAACCTCTCTGCTCAGAAGCCTTCCTATTTATCTCTTGCCTAGTGAGATAAGTCCAAACTTTTTAGCATGGCATTCAATGCCCTCTAGGATACGGCCTAACCTACCTGCACTGCTTTAGGGGGTTACTACACTTCAGTTATTACCTCCGGGCCAACGAGGGTACTTGACACTTCCTAAACACAATAGATGCATCTCACTTCCATTGCTCTTCCTGTGCATTGCCACCCCATCCTGCCCTAACCACCTCACACAGCTAGAATTGCCTTTCTCACCGACCTGTACCTGTCAAAGTCCCGCTACCCTCCAAAGCCCCAAAAGGTACTTCCTCCATTAAGAATTGACTTTATTCTCATCATAACTTTTGGTGCCTCCTTGGATTCAGTCTTGGCTTTCTTCCGTGTTTTCCAGTTATTGATACACACAACTGTACTATAAACTCTGAGACAGTAGTGATATAAAATTTTGTTTTGGCTCCAATGGCACCTAGCACAGTGCATGGCATATAGTAGGTACTCTACCAATGCCTGTGAAATAAATACATCTTATATTTCTGTAAGTGTGGAAGAATACCATCACATTTTAACAGCTTTCTTGAGATATCATTCAAATACCGGACAATTCACCTATTTAAAAGGTACAGTTAGGCCAGGAGGGGCGGCTCATGTCTGACACCCTGAACTTTGGGAGACCAAGGCGGGGGAATCACTTGAGCCCAAGAGATCAAGACTATCCTGGGCAACACAGCGAGACCCCATTTCTAAAAAGTGAACAAAATTAGCCAGGCATGGTGGTACACACCTGTGGAGACTCCAGCTACTCGGGAGGCTGAGGTGGGAGGATTGCTTGAGCTCAGGAGTTTGAAGCTGCAGTGAATTATGATCATGCTACTGTACTCCAGCCTGGGTGACAGAGTGAGACTCTTCAATAAATAAATAAATAAATAAATAAATAAACAAACAACATACAGTTCAATGGTTTTTAGTATTCATAGAATTGTTCATCCATCACCAAAATCAATTTTGAACATTTTCATCACCCCAAAAGAAACCCGGTAGCCATTAGTAGGTATTCCCTATGTCCTACCAACTCTCTAGCCCTAGGCAAACAATAATCTACTTTCTGTATCTACAAATTAGCTTAGCTGGTCATTTCACATAAATGGACCCATAAATATGTAAGTTTTTAATGACTGGCTTCTTTCGCTTAGCATAACGTTTTCAAGGTTTACCCATGTTGTAGCTTGTATCAGTACTTCATTCCTTTTGCACGTGGAGATCCAGGTATCACAGCATTTGTTGAAGAGGTTATTCTTTCTTTCCCCATTGAATGGACTTGGCATCCACATTGAAATCAGTTGATCATAGACTTATTGGTTCATTTTTTGACTCTCAATACTATTCCACTGTTCTATATGTCTGTCCTTATTCCAATAGCACACTGTTTTGATTACTGTAGCTTTGTGGTAAGTTTTGATATTTGGAAGCATGAGTCTTCCAACTTTATTTTTCCTTTTCAATATTGTTTTGGCTATTCAGGGCCCCTCGTAATTCCAAATGAATTTGAGGATTGGCTTTGCCATTTCTGCAAAAACTGCTATTGGAATTTTGATAGGGATTGTATTAAATTATGAATCAGTTTGGGGAATATTGGCATCTTAACAATATTAAATCTTTTGCTCCATGAACATGGAACATCTTGCCATTTATTTAGGTCTTCTTTAGTTTCTTTGTAGGATGTTTTGTACTTTTCAGAATAGAAGTTTTGCATCTCTTTTGTTAAATTTATTTCTAAGTAATTTACTCTTTTTGATACTATTGTAAACTGAAGTATTTTCTTAATTTTATTTTCAGATTGTTACTATAAAGGTTTGGATAAGATACAAAAAAATCACCATGATCAATCAAAGTTTAAAATCAAAGGTGGTTAATATATATTTTTAGGTTGTTGTTTCAGGGCTTCCAGTGTTTTACAATGTCCAACATAGTAACAAGGCTTTAAAAAATTATCCCATTAGTATGTTTTGGTAATGTGGAAACAATTGACCTCACTAATGGATTTAAGATTATCATAAAAATTCTAAGCCAATATCATCGTATCTAAGAAAAGTTAATGTGAAACTGTTTACTTTGGTTGTTCCAGAAACCTGTCTGTTAATAGTTAAAGTATTTAATATGCTCCTTGGGTGACTGGGTATTTCCATAATTATAGTTCTTTCTCTAAAAACGTGGAAAATTCCTGGGTGTTAGCATTAAACGTCCCGTTTTCTTTAATGAACTGAAAATCAGATCCAATCAGATTAAAATTTTCTCAAGGACCAAGATCTGGACTCTGCAGTTGATGTTCTGGATGAGTTTTGTTTTTTGCAGTAGACATAAATTCACACCAACTCCTCACCTAGAGAAGTCAGTCCCTCCTCTTCCCTATTTTTCCCTTAAGACATAACACTTAGCATAGTCTTCTCTCTTTGAATTGCTGGTTCTCCTTGCTTTATGCCTAATTAAATAATAAACAACTTAATCAAAATATCTAGTATGTTATTGGCCAGAAATCAAGTATACAGTGAAAATTTATTTTACTTGAAACAATATTTTTTATCTTAAAAAAGGTTTTTATGCTAGTCAGGGTTTTAGAATGTTTACCCAGATTTTGTATCAACTTTTAAAAAGAAATTTCATAGATGGGAGGCATCTGAGAAGTTGGAAAGAACCTTAGAAATCCAGGACAGGGGTCTGTGAGCCAAGTTCAGCCTGTAGACATGTTTTACTTGGCCCTGGTGGTATTTCAAAACTATTTAAATTAGTTGCCAACATTTACAAGTCATAAAAATCTGGATTTCTGCATTTTCTTAAAAAAGTGGGTAAACCTGGCCATCTCAGGGCTACACTGCAGCATGGCACATATTGGGGGCATGTGCACTCCATCCAGTTTCTCGGGGTCCTCCTGTAGGCTCACTTCCATCAGTTGCATGACCTGCTGACCCTGGGGGGCCCTTTGCATCTGTAACTCCTAAGCTAACGTAATCCCCTTCTGAGGTTTTGAGACTGAAGTTTGGAAAAATTATTACTGCCCAAAGCTAGTAAACAGCTAATTAGTTGTCAATTACTGTTTCTTTTCTTTTCTTTTTTTTTTTTTAATATTTATTTATTTATTTATTTATTTAGAGATAGGGTCTCACTCTGTTGCCTAGGCTGGAGTGCAGTGGTGCTGTTACAGCTCACTGCAGCCTTGCCCTCCCCAGGCTCAGGTGATCCTCCCACTTCAGCCTCCTGAGTAGCTGGGACTACAGGCATGTGTAGTAATTTTTTTTTTCTTTTTTTTTTTTTTTTTTTGTAGCAAAAGGGTTACATTTCTCCCTGTTACCAAGGCTGGTCGCGAACTCCTGGGCTCAAGCCATCCACCCGCTTCAGCCTCTCAGTGCTGGGATTACAAGCATAAGCCACCTTGTCCGGTCTAGTTGTCAATTTCTTAATAATGCCAAGAGTATTATTTATAAAACAGACAAAGTTAGAGGAGGGCTAATTATTCTACATTTTCAAAGGACTTTCTTGCTTGAATGGCACCCCCATTGATGTAGTTAGGCTTTTAAAATGTAACAAACTGACAGAGGATCCAAAAGAGCCACAGCAAATCAGACTTATTATACCTAGAAAAACAATAAAATGTGTTCTGAATCCTCATTGTTTTACTCTATCTCCCAGTTTATATCTGATCTCCTCTTCAAAATTTTCTTTCTTGTCTTTCTTTTGTTTCTCTCCTCTTCTTACAAACCGCTATGATTTATTTATATATCTGGGTCACAAGTAAGTTAGTCCTTAATCATCTGTTCATTCATTAAATATTGATTTGAGTGCTTACTAGTTGCCAGGTGCTGTTCTGGGCACTTGGGATAGCACAGTGAACAAAAAGGACAAAAATCCCTTGCGCCACTTACATGCTAGTGGGAGAAAGAGATGGTAAGTAAACAAAGAAGATCATTTCTGATAGTTACAGGCACTCCGAAGGTGTAAAAACAGGACAATGTGACAGTGAGCTGGGGTTGGGGTCTATTTCTCCATACAGAAATAGACCCCAACAACAGAGTGAGACCATGTCCCAGAATAAATTAGCCAGGAGTGGTGGCACCCGCCTGTGGTCCCAGTTACTCATGAAGCTGAGGTGGGAGTGCAGCAGGAGAATAGGGTCTGGAGGCAGAAACCTAGGGCTGTTTCACGTCAACTTCCTAGATCTAAATTGAAAAGAAAACCCTAAGTTTCCATGCCTAAGTAACAAAAGGACCAGAGGCGACTCCCTTTGCAAACCCTCACCTTTTCTGCATGGGCAGATGAGAAATTTAAAGTACCTCTGATTGGTTGCTTTTTGCAACCAATCAGACGTTTGTACAGGAATGTGACCTTTGTAACTTCACTCAGGATTGCAGGCTACCACTTCATGTACATGAGGTGAGCACCAAGTGGCCAATGGGAAACCTCTAGGGGGTATTCAAACAAAAGAAGGTTCTGTATCTGGACGCTTGAGCCACTGCTTGGCTGGCTCCCACACTGTAGAGTGCACTTCCATTTTCAATAAATCCCTGTTTTCATTCTTTTGTTGCTTCATTCTTTCCTTGCTTTGCTATGCGTTTTGTCCAATTTTTTGTTCAAAATGCAAAGAACCTGGACAACTTATGGTCAAGACCCTCTACCGGTAACAGGAGGATCACTTGAGTCTGGGTGGAGGTTGCAGTGAGCTGAGATCACGCCACTGCACTCCAGCCTGGGAGATAGAGCAAGACCCTGTCTTAAAAAAAAAAAAAAATCCATTCGTGGTTGGTTGAATCCACGGATGCAGAATTCACAGATATGGAAGGCTAACTGTGTCTCTTCTGAGTCTTCCATAGCAGACTGCATAGTGCTAGGCATATAGGAATAAGTAAATACACACTTACTAATGCATTGACTAGTTGATAATTGGGTCAGGGACCCTAAGTATCCTCTGGAAGTAGGCTGGCACTAGGAGGACCTGGAACGGCAAAGCTTAGGAATGCCTCATTTGCAAGAGACAGTTTCCTTAGGATAAAACAAGGACAATGGAAGCAAGCACCAGGAGTTCTATAGTGTTTCCATCTTACATGATGTCTTGAGAACTTTGTAACACCTCTGTGCAGAAGAGAGCAAGCCTTTGACTCAGTGACTCAAATGAGAAAGAAGTTGTCATTGGATGTCACTAGTGTCAACGGCGTCCATCCTCTTGAGTATACAAGATACAAACAGGTTTCCCCTGAGAGGAGCAGCAGTGAGCAGGTGAGGCCCCAGTACTTGGCTGTGGACGAGCCTATTGCCTGGCCCTCAGAGAACTGTGGGTTCTGAATGGGGTGTGTGTGTGCGCGCGCGTGCGCGTGCGCGTGTGTGTGTTTGCACACATGTGTGTGCATGTGCGTGTGTGTGTGCACACCTCTGGAATCTGCTCAGACCTTTGAAACAGATCAGCAGTTCAGGCAGAAACTTCCCAAGAGATGTCAAAGAAACCAGTGTGGATCATTATCTGATGATTACTAAATATCAGCTTGAGTGAAAGCTAAAGGGGTTCTGCCGAGAACTCCTCTAGGCTGCAATCTCTGTTCGAGTTCTGAACCTTCCATTCACTGACGTACACAAAGTGGCAGGGAGAAGGGAATCTTGCTGATCTATGGAGAAAAAAATTGCCCCCAAATAATTATTATGCACCTCAATGGCAAGTTATGATCCAACATCTCTAAAAGATGTATGTACAGTGGGCCAGGTGCGGTGGCTCACACCTGTAATTCCCAGCACTTTGGGAGGCCAAGGTGGGTGGATCACCTGAGGTCAGGAGTTCGAGGCCAGCCTGAGCAACATGGCAAAACCCTCTCTCTACTAAAAACACAAAAAATTAGCCGGGCATGGTGGTGGGCGCCTGTAATCCCAGCTACTTGGGAGGCTGAAGCAGGAGAATTGCTTGAACCCAGGAGGCGAAGATTGCAGTGAGCCGAGATCGTGCCATTGCACTCCAGCCTGGGCAACAGAGCAAGATTCTGTCTCAAAAAGAAAGAGAGAGAGAGGAGTGGGGGGAAGTGGGGGGGAGGGGGAGAGAGAGAGAGAGAGAGAGAGGGAGGGAGAGAAAAGATAAAAGAAAAAGGTATGTACAGTGGGGTCAGGAACACATACATGAAAATAAGTGTGTCTATTCTAGCATAATGTAGTAATATAGTTCCTGGGTTTAAATACTGGTAACTCCTTTTAAGAACTGAATGACCTTTGGTAAGTTGCTTCACCCCCCGACCACTTCACTTTTCTCATGTATAAAGTAGGATAATATAGTATCTCATCCATAAGGTTATTGTAATGATTACATGAGATCATACATGAAAACCAGTTAAAACACTGCCAGGCACATCAACAAACACTAGTTATTGTTATTTATTTCTTTATTCCTGTCTTGTTTTAAAAAGCACAGAATTAAGACTATTTACATTTGCATTGTATTTGTAGCAATTAGCAGTGTGCTATTTGAGCTGAAAATTATTTTTGCAGGGGGACAGAAAAGAGACAGTAATTTCAGTCGCTGTCTTCTACTTCATGCTGTTTTCTTAACAAGCTTTATAGAGAAGCACTTCTTACGCGATTCCCAAATATAGGCCTAATCTCGACCAAGCACGGCTCTCACTCCTAAATCATTCCAGTCTAGAAAACAAGTCACGAATTCATTTTCTTCCATTTTTGTTCAATTTTGCCAAGCCCATTAATCAATGAACAACATAAATCATCTAACTCTTCAGAATTCAACTGCTGTTAATATTCAGCCAACTCTAAGCATAACTTAATCTCAGGCTGAGAAGATCTGTGCATATTTTCACCATAAGCCTATAGGGGACAAGTCTGAATGTGATAATCTAGACGAAGAAAATAATTACCATAGAATGATTTAACCCAAAAGAGATCAAAATAATCATAAGATCATGATTTAACCCCAAACAGAAAAAACGTCCGAAGTCTAAACTGCCTCTTCCTCAGTGGGTTTCTAGCCTCCTTCAGCTCCCATAGTTCTAAAAAAGGGAACATTAGCCTATGATGTGTGTGATCTCATTTTGAAAAAAAAAAAATTTCATACTTGAGCTTCACTTCTGAATTCACAGAAAATATGGTTGAATATTACATTTAAATATTCTGAATATGTATATGCACTTTTATTTTGAGTTGCTTTTTCTATAATATTGTTTGTGCTTAAATAGTGAACAACCGAAATATTAATGGATGAGAAGGAATGTTTAATTAACTTACTTTTATCAGACACCATGTCCACTTCTATATTTAGCAACTGAACTAATAGAGAAGGCTGCTGCAGAGTTAGTCAGCACATCAGCCTGTTAAATATCAAAGAGCAGAGGAGGCCTTTTGTCTCAGCATTGAACCAGATACTGAAAATGCATTTAATTTTAGCATTTCCAGAGGAGGAAAAAAGATATAAAACAACATAATTGGGAAAAATGTCACGCACCGTCTAAGTACACGTTTGTCAAAGGTAAAATGCCAGGAGGGTGGCAGCCTAAGTAAGAGGTCTGCCCGAAAACCAGAATTCATCCTCACAAGTGAATTCTTTAAAATAATTTACCGTTAAAACAGTCAAGGCTCCCATCTCCGCTAAAAGAGGTCCCAGGGAGTAGTAGAGTATTGAGTAGGTGGCGGAGTTTTTTTCCAGAAGCAGTTTCATGTGGTCTACTTTAGCATTTAAGGACTCAGAGGGTGTCATCAGTGCAATTGATGGGAAGGATTAGAAGAATGAAAGAAAAGCTTTCTCTTCAGAGTGAGCTTTTATTTTCTTAAGATTGTTTTATGTTGAGAATGTATATCCAGGTATAGGTGGCAGGGAGGAAGAAGTACGCAAGATGGACACCCCTTCAAGATAGCCTAGCAATCTCTCTCTTTCTCTCTCTCTCTCTCTCTATATATATATATATATTTTATATATATATACATATATATTTTATATATATACATATATATTTTATATATATACATATATATATTTTATACATATATATTTTATATATATACACATATATATTTTATATATATACACATATATATTTTATATATATACACATATATATTTTATATATATACACATATATATTTTATATATATANTATGTTTTAGGGAATTGTATTAGTTGAAAAGCTGTACAAGAAATTACCCCAACATTTAGTAACTTAAAACAACATTTATTATCTCTCAGTTTTTGTGAGTCAGGACTCCCAGCTTAGCTGAGAGCCTCTGGCTCAGGGTATCTCATGGGATTACAGCTGAGCTGTCAGTTGGGGCTGTAGTCATCTCAAGGCTCAACTAGGGGAACTGCCTCCAGGCTCACTTATGTGGCCAATGCAGGCATCAGGTGCTCACTGGCTGTTGGCTGGATACGTCAGTTTCCTGCCACATTGGCCTCTCCATAGGGCAGCTGGCTTCCCCTGGACCAAGTGATCTGAGAGAGAGCAAGAGAGACCCATAAGATGGAAGCCATACATAGTTTTTTTTTTTTTTTGAGATGATGTCTCGCTCTGTCACCCAGGGTGGAGCGCTGTGGCATGAGCTCGGCTGACTGCAACCTCTGCCTCCCGGATTCAAGCCATTCTCGTGCCTCAATCTCCTGAGTAGCTGGGACTACAGGTGCATGCCACCACACCTGGCTAATTTTTTCTTTTTTTCTTTTTTTTGATGTAGTCTTGCTCTGTGGCCAGGCAGGAGTGCAATGGTATGATCTCAGCTCACTGCAACCTCCACTTCCGGGGTTCAAGTGATTCCCCTGCCTTAGCCTCCCAAGTAGCTAGGACTACAGGCATGTGCCACTATGCCCGGCTATTTTTTTTTTTTTTTTATTTTAGTAGAGATGGGGTTTCACCATGTTGACCAGGATGGTCTCCATCTCCTGACCTCGTGATCCGCCAACCTTGGCCTCCCAAAGTGCTGGGATTACAGGTGTGAGCCACTGCGCCTGGGTGCCTGGCTAATTTTTTTGCATTTTTAGTAGAGATGGAGTTCCACCATGTTGGCCAGGCTGGTCTCGAACTCCTGATCTCAGGTGATCTGCCTGCCACAGCCTCCCAAGGTGCTAGGATTATAAGCTGGAGCCACTGCGCCCTGCCTCAATCCTAATGTATTTTAAAGGTTTTGTAGTATTATGAAGGTAAATTGCACATTCTTAATAAAGCATAAAGAGAAAGAAGTTTGAGCTTTGATCAGCTATGATAATTTCTTTAGTTTATTTTGGTATTCCAAGAAACTGGGCCAGTGCTTGCCACATAGTGAGTTCCAATAAATATTTGTTGAATACATGATAAATAGTTTCACATCAAGATGGTGAAGTAAGCATATATCTAATTCTCCCCATATTATTTCAAACACATAGGAATGATCTAGAAGGTCTTGAAGATATTTAAAAGTACATGACCATCAACTGTGAGAGGAAAACTGAAAATTGTCACAGTCCAGAACAGAGACAGAAACTAGAGTGTTGAGCTAGGAGCAGTCTAGGATAGGGCTTCAAGTCCATGGGGAAATGCGGCCAAACTTGCCCAGTATGTAGTAGGAGGCTGGCACCAGGATCTCTGTGTGAAAGCAAGGTTTACAGCCGTGCTTCCCTCCTGGTCTGCCTACCCACTAGGATTGGACCAGAATCTTCCTGCTTGTCTGAAGCAGCAGCTGAGGCAGAAAACTCAAGCTAACATAAGACCTATGCCTGGTTTGTGCCATGTAAGTATGGGCATTGGAACTGCTACATCTTACAGGAAGAAGCCTTGATCTGAGCTTTTGCTAACTCAAGGAGCCAGGACTGAGAGAACTGAGAAAACCACCTCCATGGGGATGGGCATGCAAAAGAAAATAGAAAATAAGCTCCCAAACAAAACGATAACATCTATGGGGAAGTTGGGCACCACAAAAAGTGGCCAGATAGACTCAATATCTGAGGATATGAAAATAACGGAATAACCTAAAAAGGACTTTCAAGCAAGCATGTTTAAAATCTCCAAATTTGGCCAGCCACAGAGGCTCATGCCTGTAATCCCAGCACTTTGGGAGGCCGAGGCAGGTGGATCACCTGAGGTCAGGAGTTCAAGACCAGCCTGGACAACATGGTGAAACCCTGTCTCTACTAAAAATACAAACATTAGCTGGGCATGGTGGCGGGCGCCTGTAATCCCAGCTACTCGGGAGGCTGAGGCAGGAGAATCACTTGAACCCAGGAGGCGGAGGTTGCAGTGAGCCAAGATCACACTATTGCACTCCAACCTAGGCGAAAAGAGCAAAACTCAATCTCATTAAAAATAAAAATTTAAAAAAATCTCCAAATTTTAAAGTTAAAATTTAATTTAATTTAATTTAAATCTTGTGTTTGCAAGATGTGAAATATTATATATAGTATTCTACCTTTTGTATAAGAAAGTAGCTAATATCTGCAAAATGTATTTTGCAGATATTAAAGAAGTTGATGACCTAAAAGGAATGGGTGGAAATGGGATGTGAAAGAAAGCAATGGCACTTCTCTGAGTATATTTGTGTATATTTTGTCTTTTAATTACATTAATATTTTACATATTCAAAAATAAAACTGAATATGAGAAAAAACGAAAATGCAATATAAACAAATAACATAACTGCATATCACAGTGAAGATGTAACTATGCAGTAGAATAAAAAGAATTAGTCCACTAACTTTTGACACAGCAATCTCATTGTGCACACTCAGTAAGATATATTATATAGATAAAAATAATGGCAAAGCAACCTTGAACATTTGTTAGTGGTTTATTATTGATATCAACACTGCTGCTGTAGCAATTCTGAAGCATTTTGTGTATCATTGGACTCAGCAAATGAGTAAATATGCTGAAAAATGCATAAATACACTGAGAGTAGGGAATCTCACTGTGGGAAAGGGGAAATACAAGTTATGTTACAGGGGAGGGAGTGGAAGAACCATGTGATGTTGGACTGGAATACAGCTACTAGTATGAACTAATAATTCTATCTATTTATTTATTTATTTTGAGACTGAGTCTCACTGTGTCACCCAGGCTGGAGTGCAGTGGCATGATCTCTGCTCACTGCAACCTCTATTTCCTGGGTTCAAGCGATTCTCCTGCCTCAGCCTCCTGAGTAGCTGGAATGACAGGTACATGCCGCACACCTCGCTAAACTTTGTATTTTTAGTAGAGACGGGGTTTTGCCATGTTGGCCAGGTTGGTCTCGAACTCCTGACCTCAAGTTATTCGCCTGGTTCACCCTCTCAAAGTGCTGGGATTACAACCATGAGCCACCGTGCCTGGCCTCATGATTTTTTTTTTTTTTTTTTTGAGACAGAATCTCACTCTTTAGCCCAGGCTGGAGTGCAATGGCGTGATTTCGGCTCACTGCAATCTCCACTTCCTGGGTTCAAGCGATTCTCCTGCCTCAGCCTCCTGAGTAGCTGGGATTACAGGCATGTGCCACCACACCCAGCTAATTTTTGTATTCTTTAGTAGAGACGGGGTTTCACCATGTTGGTTATGCTGGTCTTGAACTCCTGACCTGTGATCCACCCGACTTGGCCTCCCAAAGTGCTAGAATTACAGGCGTGAGCCACCGCGCCCGGCCAGCCTCATGATTTTAAAATGTATGTCTGTCTAGTAAAAGGGCCTAGAATCAATGACATCCCAATGGCGGTGAGCACACAGCACCTAGTTCTTGTACAGTAGTCCTCCCTTATCTGTGGTTTCATTTTTTGTGGTGTCAGTTACCCACAATCAACCACAGCCCAAAAATATTAAATGGAAAATTCCAGAAATAAACAAATCATAAACTTTAAATTGTTCTGAGTAGCATGATGAAATCTTGCACAGTCCTGCTTTATCCCTCCCAGGACATGAATCATCCCTTTGTCCAGGATGTTCATGCTGTGGTCACTACCTGCCTGTGCCTATTATCAGATTGAATGACACAGTGTGTATAGGGTTTGGTACTATCTGTGGTTTCAGGCATCCACTGGAAGTCTTGGAATGTAGCCCCTGAGGATAAGGGAATGTTACGGAAACACCAGGGGTTTGGTCTAGGTCCTGCTGCTCACCGCACAGAGAGCCAATCACTGAGATGATGATTACTGCCAAGGAAGAAGGCTTTAATTGGGTGCTGCAGTTGAGGAGATGAGAGCTCAGTCTCAAATCCATCTCCCAGACCAACAAAAACTAGGGGTTTATACAGCAGGGAAGAAATGTAACAATGAGTAAGAAAACAGAAACTAGGGAGGGGTGAGGAAGCAATCATGATGAATAAGGGGTCCAACATCCCATTGTCTCCATGTGGTGATGCGGTGAGTTTCAGTTCTTTGATACTTTGTTTTGAGACAGGGTCTCATTCTGTTACCCAGGCTGGAGTGCAATGGCAGTATCATAGCTCATTGCAGCCTCCACCTCCCAGGCTCAAGCTATCCTCCCACCTCAGCCCCCATGAGTAGCTGGGACTACAGGCGTGCATCACCACACCTGGCTAATTTATTGTATTTTAAATAGAAACACGGTTTCGCTAGGTTGCCCAGGCTGTCTTAAACTCCTTGACTCAAGTGATCTGCCTACCTGAGCCTCCCAAAGTTGATCCTATTTTTCTTTTTCTTTTTGAGAGGCCTGACAGTACTTTCCTGAGGAAAGAACTCAGGTAAAACAAATACAAATTTCAACCTTGGCCGGGCGTGGTAGCTCATGCCTGTAACCTCAGCACTTTGGGAGGCCAACGTAGGTGGATCACCTGAGGTCAGGAGTTCGAGACCAGCCTGGGCAACATGGTGAAATCCCATTTCAACCAAAAATACAAAATTAGCTGGGCATGGTGGCAGGTGTCTGTAGTCCCAGCTACTCAGGATGCTAAGGAAGGAGAATCACTCGAACTTGGGAGGCAAAAGTTGCAGTGAGCCAAGATCATGCCACTGCGTTTCAGCCTGGGCTGAAGAGTGAAGCTCTGACTCAAAAAAAAAAAAAAAAAAAAAAAAAAGTTTCAAGCTTTGAGATGAGAAGTGTCTGTCAATTTCTCTGTTTATGAAAAAAAAAAGTATCTATGGGTTGGTTTTAAGGGGCCTACTATATTCTGAATACCACTTGCCTCAGGTCGGGGGATCTCTGGAAACAGAAGCTGTGATGGAGTACAAAGTACAAGATGTTTACTAGAGATCAACCAATGTATACCTATGGAAGGACCGAAGGAAGCAGGACTGAGAAGTGAAAGAAGATGAACTGTGTTGCAGACCTCAACCAACCCAGCGGGGCGTTCTGGTACAAGTATTTTGTCCCAGTAGTGTCCCAAATAGGGCTGAAAAGCCAGACCTTTTACTTCTGTCTCAGTCACTAGATGTAGGTGGCCCCAGGAAGGGCATGCACCTAAGTGAAAGTGTTTTGCAAATGAGGCAGACATCGAAGGAGCAGACAGCTGGAGGCTGCCCGCTGACCACACTCCCGATAGATAGGCAGCAAGTCCTTTCTACTTAAAATTTAATTTAACTTTGTTGTTGTTGTTTAGAGATGGAGTCTCACTAGGTCATCCAGACTGGAGTGCACTGGCACAATCATATTTCACTGCAGGCATGATCTCCAGGACTCAAGGACTCAAGTGATCCTCCCACCTCAGTCTCCCAAGTAGTTGGGTCCATAGGCATGTACCACCATGCTCAGCTTCAAGTTCTTTCTTAAAGGATGATCTGGGTAGCACATGTTCATGTCTAAAACACTGTTCCCACTCAAAGGAAGTAGATCTCCTTGGAGAAGTGACTGATTCCATGTCGAGGGCAAAGGAAGAACAAAGTGAGTCTGGAACATCTGGTAATGTGAGGAAGCAAGGAATACTCGAAAATTGATAGGCTCATGTAAAAAAGATACAGGAGGCTGAGTGTGGTGGCTCATGCCTATAATCCCAGCACTTTGGGAGGCCAAGAGAGGTGGATCACTTGAGGCCAGGAGTTCGAGACCAGCCTGGCCCACATGGCGAAATTCTGTCTCTACTAAAAATACAAAAATGAGCAAGGTGTGGTGGCGCCCACCTGTAATCCCAGCTACTCTGGAGGCTGAGGCACAAGAATTACGTGAACCAGGGAGGCAGAGGTTGCAATGAGCCAAGATTGTGCCACTGTTCTCCAGTCTGGGCAACAGAGTGAGATCCTGTCTCAAAAATAAATATATAAAATAAATAAATAGGTAAATAAATAAATAAATAAATAAAGAAAGAAAGAAAGAAAGATACAGGAGCCAGCTAGAAGGGGCCCCCACTAGCCAAATTTGGGACAATTTGAGCATCAAAATGAATAAGGACAGGAATGGATTGTAACATATTGAATAAAGAATTCGGCCAGGCGTGGTGGCTGATGCCTGTAATCCCAGCACTTTGGGAGGCTGAGGTGGGCGGATCACAAGGTCAGGAGTTCGAGACCAGCCTGGCTAATACGGTGAAACCCTGTCTCTACTAAAAATACAAAAATTAGCCAGGCATGGTGGCACGCGCCTGTAGTCCCAGATATTTGGGAGGCTGAGGCTGAAGAATCGCTTGAATCCAGGAGGTGGAGGTTGCAGTGAGCTAAGATCGTGCCACTGCCCTCCAGCCTGGGCGACAGAGCGAGACTCTGTCTCAAAAAAAAAAAAAAAAAAAAGAAAAAAAGAAAGGAAAAAAAAGAATTCATGAGTCCATATTGATACTGAAGAAAAAAGTTCAAAAAAGGATAGGGAAGAAGAGAAAGATCTTTTTTCTTTTTTTTTCAGGCCAAATGGGTAAGATGCCAACATCATAACAAGGTTCAAGGGTGGCACATTTCACACATGTGCATGAACACCCAGTCTTCACGCTCATGAACTATAAAAGGATTGAAAAAGCTCTTCTTTATAGGAGAAATCCAACTAATAAATGTAAGATAAATGACAAAAATAGAAAAGCATTATTTTATAACCACCATAGCTAACTGATTCAAGTAAAAATCATCAATGAATGCTGAAACTATCAGTTGAAAACATATTGAGAAATAGAATATTTACACCCTCTCAAAATGTTGTTGAAATGGGAAAAGTTTCCTTATCCCCCTCACAGGGCATGCAATGGAGGTGTGGCTCGCTTGTTCCGTGCCTCACTGCTCGAACTTCTAGGGGAGCATGCAGATGGGCAGGTTGTGGGGCTCCGACCCCACGGCAGTCGCTAACAGTGAATGTTTACAGCTCCTGAAGCCCCAGTTAGTGTGTTACAGGATGCTCTTTTAGTTTGCCATCTATAGGCGACTTGTGTTAGCCTAATTAGACCCCCTTCCTCATCACAAGGACAGAGGGATCTCTGTATCCTGGGGTTTCTTGCCTTGGTGTACCAGAAGAATCGGATCACATGTGAGCTTGGAGAATGAGTGCAAGGTTTTATTGAGTGGAAGTAGCTCTCAGCAGATGGGGGAGCCAGAAGGGAGAAGGTTTTCCCCTGGAGTCAAGCTGTTCAGTGGCCTGGGTTCTCCTCCAACCACCCTGACCAAACTCCACGTCATTCCACCAGTTGATGGCCTGCCAGCGTGCCAGCGTCTGTCGTGTGCTCTTCCACTGGCGTGCTCCCCTCCACGTCCTCTCAACATCCAGTCACTTTGTGTCTTCTTCTGCCGATGTGTTCCTTTCAAAGTCCAGCCACTTGTGTGCCTGTCTGTTAGGGTCTCGGGGTTTTTATAGGCACAGGATGGGGGCGTGGCAGGCCAGGGTGGTCTTGGGAAATGCAATATTTAGGCAGGAAAACAGATATGCCGGTCCTCACCTAGGTCTGTGGACACAGGGACCACAGGGACCACGCCCTTCCATTCCCAGCACTTCCCTGCCTCCCTTTCATATAATTACTTCACAGATTGCCTTTTAATTCTAAGGCTAAAAGAAACTCTTATGATGGAGAAGTCTGATAGAAACCACCTCAACTCAGTGATCAAACCTCACATTAACAATAATGGGACAAGCTGGCATTATGCGCCCTCTGATGTGGTGCACTAAGAAGAACACGACACCACTTCTGTTGTATTCCTGCCAAAAATGGGAACGGTCACAAATCCAAATTGAGGGACATTCTGGGTGAAAACAAAACAAAACAAAACAAACAAACAAACAAAAACTAACCTGAGCTCTTCAAAATGTCAATATCACAAGAACCACCTCACTCCCAAAAAAAAACTTGGAAATATTCTAGATCAGAGAAGGCTAAAGAGACTTGACAACAGTGTGATGTTTGGTTCTTTTTTTTTCTTTTTTCACTGATGCCTCAAATTCTTAGTTCAAGGGAACCTCCTGCCTCAGCCTTCTGAGTAGTTAGGACCACAGGTGTGCACCACCACATTCAGCTAATTTTTACAATTTTTGTAGAGATGAGTTTTTGTCATGTTGACCAGGCTGGTCTCAAACTTTTGGGCTCAAGCAATCCTCCTGCCTTAGCCTCCCAAAGTGCTGGGATTACAGGCATGAGCCACTGTGCCTGGCCAATCCTTGATTACATTCTGAATTTTAAAATGCTATGAAGTATATTATTGGAACAACTGTGAATATTTGATTATGGATGTAAACTTGATATTATATCAATGTCAAATTTTCCAAGTATGATTATTATACTGTGGTTATGTAGGCATATGCCTTTGTTTTTAAGAGATACATGAAGTATTTAGGGGTGAAGTGTCATATCATCCACAACTACAACTATCAAATAGCTCATCGATAGATAGATATCGACATACACACAAATAAAGCAAATGTGAAAAATATCAACAATTGATAAATGTAAGTAAAGGGTATATAGGTTTTTATTATGTTATTCTTGCAATGTTTCTGAAGGTTTGAAATATTTCAAAATAAAAGTTGACAAAAAACAAAAGCACAAACAAAAACAATTTTCCAGAGATAAAAAAATACAAAATAGAATACATAAAATAATAATAATGATTATGAAACAGGAGCCTGCAATAAGAAATCCATTGGAAAGAAAGAAAAAAGTTGGATAAAGAATAGAAAATACAGTAAAATCAACAAAAGTTGTTTCTTTGAAAATATCAACAAAATTGACAATCCTTCAGTTACGACGACCAAAAAAAAATAGAGTACTCAAATTACTAAAATTAGAAATAAAAGAAGAAAGTGTATTATTACTGACCTTACAGAAATTAAAAGAATTATATGTGCCAGGCACAGTGCCTCACACCTTTAACCCCAGCACTTTGGGAGGCCAAGGCAGGAAGATTGCCTGAGGCCAGGAGTTTGAGACCAGTCTGGGCAACATAGTGAGACCCTGTCTCTACAAAATATTAAAAAGTTAGCCAAGTGTAGTGGTGAGTGCCTGTAGTTCCAGCCATTTGGGAGGTTGAGGCAGGAGGATCACTTGGGCCCAGGAAGTCAAGGCTGCAGAGTGAGCCACGATGGTGCCACTACACTCCAGCCTGGGTGACTGAGAGAGACTGTCTCGAAACAAAAGAAAGCAAAAAAAAAAAAAAAACAAAAACCAAACTGGAACTACAATCGCAGAGAACAAAAACATTAGAGTTGGGGGTGGGATGGGAGAAATTGCCTTGTTTGGGAGAAGGATGGAGATAGTGATTACATTCGGAGTGTATGATATAAATAGAATGCATGACTTCTAAAATGACTGGGGTGGCAGGGAGAAGACATGAATAAAGAATAAAGCTGAGCACAGTGGCTTGCACCTGTAATCCCAGAACTTTGGGAGGTGAGTGGGGTGGATCACTTGAGGTCAGTTGTTCGAGACCAGCCTGGCCAACAAGGCAAAATCCCATCTCTACAAAAATATAATAATTAGCTGGGGATGGTGGTGCACTCCTGTAATCCCAGCTACTTGGGAGGCTGAGGCAGGAGTATCATTTGAGTCTGGGAGGTGGAGGCTGCAGTGAGCTAAAATCGTGCCACTGCACTCCAGCCTGGGCAACTGAGCAAGGCCTCGTCTCAAACAACAACAACAACAACAAAACAAACAAACAAACAAAAACCCAAAAGAATAAAGCCAGAAGGTTGAGTCAAACAGACAAACAAAACTGCAGAATGATATAGACTAATGGTACCACTAGTGTACATTAAATATAAAATCATGAAACAAAACCAACTCAGAACAGTGGTTGACTCAGGAGAAAGAAGAGGATAGGACTGCAGACAGTGGACAATATTAAATATTTTATCTGCAATATTCAATTCTTTTACTTCCCAAAAGAGAAAGAAAGTAAAAACAACAACAACAAAACAAAACAAAAGAAAACAAAACTTCTCATGGACCAAGTCTGAAAAAAATAAAAAACAGAGAGACAAAGTAAATATAAACTCTTAATAATTGTGAATTCTGGGTAGTGGGAGCATGAGTTTTATATTATATTTGTACATTGCTTTTTAAGAAATGTCTGGGCCAGGTGCGGTGGCTCACGCCTGTAATCCCAGCACTTTGGGAGGCTGAAGGGGGCAGATTGCCTGATGTCAGGAGTTCGTGACCAGCCTGGTCAACATGGTGAAATGCTGTCTCTACTAAAATATAAAAATTAGCCGAGCGTGGTGTCGGGCACCTGTAATCCCACCTACTAGAGGGGCTGAGGCAGGAGAATCGCTTGAACTCGGGAGGCAGAGGTTGCAGTGAGCGGAGATCAAGCCACGGCACTCTAGCCTGGGCAACAGAGCGAGACTTCAATTAAAAAAAAAAAAATCTGAAAGCCTTAAAAATATATGGGGAAGTGTGCTGATTAGATTTACAGCCCACATTTATTAATTTCATATGTAATCCTGGCCTAATCATATAACATTTTTTTAAAGATTATAAAAAAGCTAAAGATAGGCCGGACACAGTGGCTCATACCTGTAATCCCAGCACTTTGGGAGGCCGAGGCAAGCAGATCACGAGGTCAGGAAATTGAGACAATCCTGGCTAACACGGTGAAACCCTGTCTCTACTAAAAGTACAAAAAATTAGCTGGGCGTGGTGGTGGGCGCCTGTAGTCCCAGCTACTCGGGAGGCTGAGGCAGGAGAATGGCGTGAAACCAGGAGGTGGAGCTTGCAGTGAGCGGAGATCACACCACTGCACTCCAGCCTGGACGACAGAGTGAGACTGTCACCGAAAAAAAAAAAAAAAAAGCTAAAGATAATCCATTGTACTTGTGTAAAAATGGGAATGTCAAGATGGAAAGGTGGAGAAAGAATCTAACATTTCCTGAACACCTACTATCTGTCTGATGTTGTGCTAGGTTCATTACATGTGTTATGTAATTTAATTTCATTCTCACAATAATCCTGTGACTTAGATAATGCTAGCCCTGAATTGCAGATGTAGAAACTGAGATGAGGTAAATTAAGTCATACTGGGGTATACATAACACTGGGGATACATGAAGAACTTCCAGGAATCCGTGGGCACAGTCAGTTGTGAAGAAATCAATTTCTAGACCCTCAACTTTTAAAAACTGATCTGCCTGAGAAAGCTGTGTCTGAGGCAGGTGGATTCTCCTTTTCCACCTCCTTTTTCTCAACAGCCCTTCTCCCATTTTACAAAAGAAAGACAACCCCTTTCACCATCACTAATCTGACTTTGACGTATTGCCCCAGGGGATATAAACCTCCCTGTGCCAAACAAAGGGAGAAGCCAAAATAAGGGTGTTGTTGTGGAAAAATGAGTGACCCTGAACGCTGCATAACAAGACCTTTTGCAACACGGTGGTTTCCAATTCTTTGTCTTCAAAAAAATTTCTGAAGGATCTAATGGAATTGTCAACCAATAAATCATTAAAACTAATTTTTGACGATAGATTCATGATGGGATGGGATTTCGGTCATATAACTCAGAAGAAATACAAAGGTTTGTATGGTAACACTGTGAGAAACGTCCTTCTACTTATTTATGTAAACAAAGCTTCTTAGCCTTAATATTTTCAAAACATGTAAAAAGTCAAAATAAAACTGATACAGAGCCCTGTCTCATTCTAACCATAAGCAATATTTACCCACAAATGGCATGAACTAATTGAAAAAGCTTCATCCATTTCTAAGAACTACATTTCCAAAAAAGTTTACATTGTACATTTAAACCATTTTTCAAATCTTGTTACATATTTAAGTTATTTTGATTAATTGTGTACTAAAGATAACTCTACCCAGAAAACTTTTTTATATTCCACCCCCTGGAAAACATTTTTTAAACACGTAGAACTTTATGGTGAAAGAATTTTTAAAATGTAATTTATGTACATATTTGCATTGCAGAGATGTATATAGAGTGATGAAAAACAGACTTACATGTGTAAAATATATTACATTAGTACAAAATTCTGTGAAAGAAGTGAAGGAGATATGACTTAAAGGAGAAAAAAGGAGCAATGTAAAATTTCCAACTGTTAATGAAGTTAATCATGTATAATATTTAGATGGCTAATGGTGGGTATGAAACAACTACTCTATTTAAATCTAATTGAATAGAATAAAAAAGTGATGTAATCATTTTAGAATGTCCATATATACTATATGCCCAAAATAACTTCGTTTTGTAACTATTTAAACATGGGATGAAAAAGTTTAGATACCAGCTTATAACGTGAATGGTAAGGTAAGTAAAATGTCTCACTCACTACTGTGTATCTAGTGGCACCAAGCACAGGGTCTTTCTCATATTAGACAACCACATAAATTATTTCTAAACTGAATGGTGTGGGGGCACACAGGTTTTCAAAATTATTTTAGGAAGCACGTGAGCAAAAATGTTTGAACACACCTGAGTTTATAACTTACCCTGGGCCACACCACCAACCGAGGCCAAGCTTAGACTTGAACCCATGTTTGCAGGATTCCAAGGCTCATGGTGCTTAGACTATACCTGAGGGAGATAAAGGATGTTATGAATGCTGGTCTTAATTATTAACTCCATTCTGTTTAGAAATAATGTATTTGGTTGTCTAATATGAGTAAGGCCCTGCGCTTGGTGCCACTAGGTTACTAGGTTGGTGCAAAAGTAATTGCAGTTTTAACACACAGTAGTGAGTAAGCATTTACTTACTCTCAAGGAGTTGAAAACTTTACATGAGAGATAAAAGCTGCCTTCATAAAATCTTTAATATAAGATTAAATGTAATAAGGGCAAGAGACAATTATGATACGTGCTACAGGAAAAGAGAGAGAAGTGAGGCATGGTGGTGCATGCCTCTGGTCCCAGCTATTCAGGAGGCTGAGGTGGGAGGATCACTTGAGCCTGGGAGGCTGAGATTGTAGTGAGCCAAGATCGTGCCACTGAACTCCAACTGGGTGACAGAGTGAGACCCTGTCTCAAAAAAAAAAAAAAAAAAAAAAAAAAAAAAGAAAAGAAAAGAAAAAAAGAAAAAAGAAAAAGAGAGACAGAAGGGTTTGAGCAGGTTCCAACATCAGATAGACAGATATTTGTAAAACAGGTAAAATTTGAACTGTGGTAGAAATAGGTGAAAGAAGGCAGAATTCATTCACCCATCCATCTGTTCACCCAAGAACCATTAATCAGAGACATAGCAACCAAATGTAATAAATGGGCCTTTAAAATTTGTGGCTGGCACAATGAGACGTCTCCTCATGCCAGTTAGAATGGCTATTATCAAAAGGACAAAAATAACAAATTCTGGGAAGGATGCAGAGAAAACTGAACTATTGTAGATGGTTGGTGGGAATGTAAATTAGTACAACTATTATGGAGAACAGTACAGAAGTTCCTCAAAAAGCTAAAAATAGAACTAGCCTATAATCCAGAAATCCCACTACTGGGTATATATCCAAAGGAAACGAAATCAATATGTCAAAGAGACATGTGTACTCTCAAGTTTTATTGCAGCACTATTCACAACAGTCACAATATAGAGTCAACCTGTGTCCATCAACAGATGAATGGATAAGGAAAATGTGATACACACACACACACACACACACACACACACACACACACACAAATGGAGTACTATTCAGCCATAAAAAAAGAATGAAACCCTGTAATTCACAGCAACATTATGAGCTTGGAGGACATTATGTTAAGCGAAATAAGCCAGGAACAGAAAGACAAATACTCCATATTCTGACTCATATGTGGAAGTTAAAAACGTTAATCTCATGTAAGTACAGAGTAGAATAGTGGTTACTAGAGGCTGGGAAGGGTAAGGGGAAAGGTAGTAGTGAGAAGACTGTTAATGCAAACAATGTTACAGCTAGATGGGAGGAATAAGTTCTGGTGTTGTATGGCACTGTAGGGTGACTATCGTTAACAATTATTGTATATTTTCAAAAAGCTAGAAGAGCCCATCTGAATATTCCCAACACAAGGAAATGATCAGGCTGGGCGCAGTAGCTCACACCTGTAATCCCACCACTTTGGGAGGCCAAGGCGGGCAGATCACCTGAGGTCAGGAGTTCGAGACCAACCTGGCCAACATGGAGAAACCCCACGTCTGCTGAAAATACAAAATAATTAGCCGGGCATGGTGGTGTGTGCCTGTAATCCCAGTTACTAGGGAGGCTGAGGCAAGATAATCGCTTGAACCCAGGAGGCAGAGGTTGCAGTGAGCTGAGATTGCGCCACTGCACTCCAGCCTGGGCACTCCGTCTCAAACACACACACACACACACACACAAAGATCAGCATTTGAAGTGATGGGCATGCTAATTATCCTGATTTGATCATTACACATTGTATACATATATTGAAATATCACACTGTACCCCATAAAGATGCACAATGATTATGTGTCAATTAAAAATAATAGTTAAAAAAAAGATTATTTCTTGACATGGAAAGATGCTTATCATTAAACAGATTACCAGGTCGCCAAAATAGAAATTGTTTATATCAGGGTCAACAATACTGGTTCTTCACAGAAGAAAAACCAGTATTTTCGACTTTGTGGGCCATATGATCTCTGTCACAACTACTCTGTTGTACTATTGTACTGAGGAAGTAACCACAGATAATATGTAAACAAATGAATGTACTTGTGTTCCAATAACACTTTATTTATTGACACTGAAATGTGAATTTCATATGAATTTTATATGTCACAAAAAATATCCTGCTTGAAATAAATGAACTGTAAAAACAACGTTTGGGAGACATCTGGAGAATTCAGAATCCTGACTGGGTATTTTTTGGTATTAAGAAATTTTCAGTAACTGTTCCTGGGTGTGATGATGATATTGTTCTTATGTTATAAAAAGGAGAAAAGCATCTTTATCTTTTAGCCACATACACTGAAGTATTTCTGGATGGAATGATACGATGTTTTGCATTTGATTTAAAACAATCCAGTGTATGTGTATTGGAGGGAATTGGTAGGATAACTACAATTAAAACAAAATAGATCATGTGTTGATAATTTCTGAAGTTGGGTGTTGGGTGCATAGAAGTTCATTACATTATTTTCTCTATTATGTATATGTTTATATTTTACCATAATGAGTTTTCAAAATGGCGAAACCCCATCTCTACTAAAAATACAAAAAATTAGCCAGGCGTGGTGGTGGGCTCCTGTAATCTCAGCTACTCCGGAGGCTGAGGCAGAAGAATCACTTAAACCCGGTGGGCGGAGCTTGCAGTGAGCAGGGATCACACCACTTCACTCCAGCCTGGGCAAAAGAGTAAAACTCCATCTCAAAAACAACAACAACAACAACAACAACAACAACAAAACAACACTACTATAATTTAATGCTTACCATGTTCCAAGAAACTGGAAGTATAAACAAGGAAAATACATTGTGTGCCCTCAAGGAGCTTATGATCTGCCGGGGAAAATAGACACATGAAATGACCAGGTATGTCATGATTACCTGCTGTGCTATCAGCATGAACCAAATGCCACAGGAGAACTGGATTCTGCCTGAGTTGGTCAGGAACGGCTTGAAAGGGACGGTGAGGTTTCACTATTTCAGAAATAGAATTTCTAGGGCTTGATGACCTATGGGATGTGAAAAAGACTGAGTCAAAAGTAATAGAAGCTTTTACTTTGGCCACGTGGGTGGGTGGTGTGCCATTAATGGAGACAGGTAATGGTGTGTGTGTGTGTGGGGGGGATAGATCAGGGTGGGGGCAGGCCGGGGAGAGTTCAGCCTTGGACCTACAGGAAGTTGTTGAAACTTTTCTAGGCAGAAGGTTACTTAGTTACTGCAGTAACTAAGGTTTCAAGAGGGGAATGCACAGGATGTTTTTGGAGATCCTTCTAGATCCCAGACTAACAGCCTACTTGGGGAGAGGCAGGAGGTAAGGTTGGCTGGAGAAGTAGATGTGTTCTCTGAGAGTTGTTTTGGGCTCCACTATTGACAGGACAAGGGATGATCATGAAATGGAGTCAGTGCTTCCCTGTGGGTTCCATTGACAAAGTCAGATGAGCACCACTTTGGGGGAAAAATCACTTACCTGAAAGAAGCAGCCACTTTGGATGACTGTAATAAAAGTGATGAACACTCTACTTTCATTGTTTTGGAAGCAGAGTATACAGGTTTGGATTGTGGGCTCTGGAACTATGCTGCTTGGTTTTAAATCCTGGTTCCAAAGTTGCTTAAGTCTCAGTTTCCTCATCTGTAAAGTATCTCATATAAGAGTAAATAAAATGATGTATACAAACTGTCCATTACATAATACATTTTCAATAACTTAGAATTATTAGTTCTAATGGTATTTTTGAAGAGAATGTAAAGGACTTGATTACTTTGTGTGCTGATAAATGCTCCATATTTCCTTCCAAGGGTGCTTTAAATTCTATTGAAATTGAAGGCCATTTTCCTCGCACCCTGTTCCTTACTAAACAGAAATCCAAAAGATCAGATCTGAGATCACACTACCTGCTTTTAGTCTATTTAATTTCTTTTTACTTCTTAATACTGAAAACATTACCAAAATGTAGCACACAAGTTCACAATTTGGGCAACCCCTTTCTTTTTATTCGTTTTGCTTGTTCTGCAACACAAACTACAGTCCCTGACATGCTTTCATTGGAACGATGTGTTTCCATGACCCACATAATTTGAGTCTGTCTCAAGGAGATGAAGTGTTAAGAGGCAGACTGGGCTGGCCTTGGGTGCAGACTAAGCTGGGGCAATGTGGGAGGCAGGACATGCCTTGTATCTAGTAAGAGCATCACCAATGTCTGCACAAGCGAGGAAGTGAGGAAAGAAGTGGAGGAGGCAGGAAGGAAGGAAGCAAGAAGGTAGGAATGGAGCAGAGATGGGGGGAGTGACAAGGGGGAAAAACAAGAAGGAAGAATGAATAAAGGAAGAGGGAGAAAGGAAGGAGTCTTGAGAAGAATGAATCACAACTAACACTGATTGAATGCCAAAGAATAGCCAGAAGTTTCCCTGAAAGAGGGTCCTCTGTCCAGAGCCTTCCATCATGGGTGCCTCTTGGCTGTTTCTTTTGGGCTGGGCACAGGGCTGGTATGGGGTGGGGAGTTGTCTGTGGCCAAGCTAATTGTTCAATGCCTTTCCATGATGGAGTGGGGGCAGATTGGCTTCCTCTTCTCCTAGGCAGTGTAGCGGGACTTCTCTTGCCATCTAGAAGGACCAAACTTCAGTGCTTCTGAGGGCTTAGAAGGGGAAAAGAGAAAGCCCAGGCCCCTGGTGCCAGGGGCAGAGAAGGGGACTTTGTAAGGGCTTACGTTGCTGGTTCTCTGGTAAGGGAGACCACTAGCCAGTTTGTGAGACATGGGTCAAATAGGAATCATGAGGATCTATTTGCTGGATCTATGTATACCACACCACCCCTACACCCGCTCCTGCCATCATCATCTACCTCCATGGTCTTCTGTACAGTGTGTACAGTGAAGAATGACTTTCAGCAGATCGAGGGCCAATTCTTCCCATGAATCCAGCCCTTATTCCATCTCACCTAGGCAGGGAACTTTACTCCTTTAGTAAAGCCTCCTGTCGTGCCTCACCAACCGCTCTACTGATTATCCCTAAACTGTTGACCAACAGGCTCTCATCTCTCAAATCACAAAGAGAGAAGAGAATCTTTTCTTGTCCCTACTCGCTCCTCCAGTTCTGCTCCATTGTTCTTCCCCTTTACATTGGAAAGTCTCAAAACAGTTGTCTACCCTATGCTGTCTCTACTTCAACTCCAATTCCCTCTGCAACCCTGTTCCATCAAATCCTTCCACTTCCCTCCACTAGCACCACCCTAATCTAAACCACCATCAGCTTTGATAGAAACTATTGAGAAAGCCTCCTAACTAATCTCCCTATTTCAATTTTTAATCTGTTCTGAACCATTCTCCATATAGTAGTCAAGGTGGTCTTTTAAAAATGTAAATCAGATCTGGAATACTACTCAGCAATAAAAAAGAGCAAGTATGGAAACACCCAACAACTTGGATGAATCTCAAGGAACTCAAAACTGAGTGAGAAAAGTCAATCTCAAAATGAATATTGTATGATTCATTTACAAAACATTCTCCAAATATCAAACTTACAGAAATGGAGGATGGATTCGTGGTTGCCAATGGTGAAAGACTTGGGGAACTGAGGAGATGGTTATTGCTATTTTATAATTATAGTACAACAGGTAAGATCGTTGCAATGATGAAACTGTTTTATGCATTGATCACGGTAATGGAAAGAGGCCACACGTGATAAAATTGTATAGACCTAAACACACACATACCAGACGCGTACGCACATACACACACACACACACACACACACGAAGTAAAACTGGAGAAATCAAAATAAGATTGGTAGATTGTACTAACGTCAACATTCTAGTTATCTTATAGTGTAGTTTTGCATTGGGGGAAATAGGGCAAGGGGGACACCAGATCTCTCTGTATTATTTCTTACAAATGCATGTGAATCTACAATCATCCCAAAAGACAAAAGCTCAGTTAAAAGAAATGTAAGTCAGACCACGTCACGCCTTGGGGTTAAGCCACTCATTCAATGCCCTCCCATTGATTCTGGAATGAAGTGGCCTGCCCATGGACTGCACCTGCCCATGGACAAGCATGCAATCCACGATCTAGTCCCTGCCAACCTGTCCAGCCTTACTTTCTGGTACTCTCCCCAGCTCTCCTGGCGCCAATCATGATCACTACCTTTTGATTGCAAAGCATCAAGATTTGGTCCCTCCTTCTGGCTTGCTTTCTGGAAAACTTTTTCCTGGCTCTTTCGTAGCTTTCAGGGTTCAGCTTAAATGTCACCTCCTCCTTTCCTAATCACACTATTTGCACTTTTCCTATACAGGCTTTATCCAAATTTGATTATTTTCTCACTTCTTTATTGTCTGTCTCCCCCAGTAGATTATAAGCTCCCAGGGCAGGGTGGGTACTGTCTGCAGACGACGCTGTTATCACCAGCGCCCGGCACTGAGCTTGGCACATGGCAAGGGCTCAGTAAACTGAATGCTGAGTGAAAGAGACGCCACGCGCCGCTTTGCCATCGGTGCTTTCTGAGTGACGCTAAAACGCTCTGGATGGTGGCATTAGGATTATGGATGGGGCTTCTTTAGCTCCCTCCGGCTTGTTACTAAGGGGGAGGGGTCGTCGGGCCTTTCTGCGCCGCTCCGAGCCACCGGGTTTCGAAGTCGGGGGCCGAAACGGCGTGCGCCCCGAACCGGGGCCGCTTTTCAGGGAGTGCGCAGGTTAGCGAGACCCCCAGTGAGGCGAGACACCACCCTCACTTGGCTGTCTTTGTTGCTCCCACCTCCCCAGCCCCGGCTGCCCGCAGTGACTCGTGACTCCCACCGGCCTCTAAGGCCCGCTGGGCGAGGGAGGGGGCCCGAGGCGCCCCCGGCCCGCCCTCCTCCCGGCCTTCGGATCCGAGCCGGCCCTCGGGAAAGAGCCTGCCACCGCGTCCCCGCAGCCACCCTCTCCCCGCGCCTGGGCCTCTCCAGTGGCGGGGACTCGTGGGCGCGCAGAGTGCGTGGCGAGCCGCCCCCCTCCCCGCGCCCGTCCGGCCTCCTCCCGCGCGCGCGCCCCGCACACAGCTTCCGTGCAGTGGGCAGAACCCAGCCCGGCGCGCGCTGCGCCCCGCCCCGGGCTAGCCGCGCCCGCCCCCGCGCTCCTGCTCCCTCCCCTCCTTCCCTCCCCGCCTCCCCCGCGCGCACCCCTCCCCTCGCGCCCCTCCCGCGCCCTACATCCACCGCCCGGCGGAGGGGGCTCAGTCCGCAGCCGCCGCCGCCACCGCCGCGCCTCGGTCTCGGTGCAGGCAGTGGCCGCCGCCGCCGAGACAGCTGCGCGGGCGAGCATCCCCACGCAGTAAGCCCGCTTTCTCTCCGCTTGTGCGCGCGTGTGTGCCTCCCGCCCGCCCGCGTCCTGGGTCCCGGGGGAGCGGCTGCCCTCCTGCCCCGCCGCCGCCGCCGCTCTGGGCTGGTCCCTGCGGTCCCGGCTGCTCGGCCTTCCAGGGCTGGGTACCTGCGGCCTCGGCGGCCTCGCTGAGGCCGGGGGCCGGGGGCGTCCCGGGCTGCGGGGTGCGGGACGAGGGACTGCGTGGTCCCCCCTTGTGTGTGCCTCGGCCTCCCCTGGGTTTTCGCCTCGATGGGGACTAGGAGGCACTGGGGTGGAGGTCGGGTATTGGGAGTGAAATGGGGGCTCTCCATGTTTTCCTGTGCCGGGGATGGTGGGGAGTGAGAAGGGAGTGAAGGGGGGGGCCCTGGTTTTGTCACCAAGGATGGCGGGCAGTGGGGGGGGGCGGCGAGGTGGGGACACCTCTTGGTTTTTTCAGCCAGGATAGCTAGCAGGGGCTGTGGGGAGCGGGTGAGGATGAAGCGGTGGGTCGACTCCCTTGGTTTTCCCATCAAGGATGGCGGGGATCGTGGAGGGGGGAGGTGGGAGACCTGCTTTGCTTTGCTTAACGAGGATGGCTGGGGTGGCGATGAGGAGTAGAGGTGAGGGGGCCCGCCTGGGTTTTCCTGACGCGGATGCTTGCGGGGTGGTTGGAGGATGGGGGTGGGGTACAGACTAAGGAGGGAGGGGGAGGGCCGGCTGAGGTTCTTCTGTCCAAGGGGGATGGCGCGGGTTTGGCGAGTGGGGGTGGGGAGGGGGTATTTCAGCTCCAGCGTGGAATCTAGAGAAGCACGAGGAAGGTTCTATCACGGGGGTTGAGCCTTAGAAGGTGGGTTTTCAAAACTGCAGGGCGTGACCTTTCCCGTCTCAAAAAGCGTGAAATCCTTACAAGGTGCCGTCTGTTCTAGGCTCTGGGAGAGAGATTTCTGCTTTCGAAGTTTCTCTTCCTTTCCTCTCTGCTCTTAGTCGTCCAGGACTAGGTAAAGGTTAAAAAATCATCAAGGCTAAGTCACTGTTGTGTCTTTCGTGGTGAGCGCTATATTATTTTCTGCATTTGGGAATGTGCGAGTTTTTCAGGTTTGTTTTGATTGCCCTTTACAATAAACACCCCATGCTAGGGAGACCCCTTGGGAAAATAAAAGGACGAGGCTTATTAATGGTATGCCAGGTTTGGATTTTGAATTCCTGAAGGGCAGGAGATAACATCCTTGTAGCATTTCGCTTGGTTTTCAGAAGAGTAGAAATAGTAGAATAAGCGTATGTATTTGCTGGAAGTCCCCTTGTATTCATTTAAATTATCCCTTCGGGATTATCCGAGCCCCCTTTGATTTGGATTTGGAATAGATCCAGTTTTCCTAATTGGAGCCATCATCTTGTAATTGCTTGTAATTCTTGTCTGGGTTATCAAATCTATGGCAAGCTTATAGAACAGCAGGAATAATTTTTTCCGTCATCTTGATTAAGACAGTTTTAATGTAAATGTTATGGTGTTCCTTGGAAATGTGAACATTTGCAGAATAGCACAAGTTTAAATTATGGCCCCCCCTGGAATTTTGTAAAGCCTTTCCCGCCCCAGCTCATCTCCAAGAACCAGGACCTCCGGATCCTTACACTGAAGAAGCAAGGGCTTCTGGGATGGTAGCTTTGCGTTTACAAACTCATGTTCATATTTGCTTAAGAAGAATACGTATTAAGCAGGCATTTGCCTTTTATGTGGTGAGACTATAGTGTTTTCCCATTTTTGGTTACATAAGGTTCCAATCAAGTGTTTACCTTCAGTCTTTAAAAATGCTTATTTAACATTTTTAAGGGCCAATATAATCTTTATGCAACAGGAAATTGGTCAGATAGGCCATGATTTGTGCAAACCACCTCACAATAAGTACATAGTCTAAGACTATCATATAGACTCTGTAACCATATATGGTTTTTGAAATTCTGGGCTCCCATATTTAATTTTCAGAAAAGGAAAATATTTTTTTCAACCAAGTCTAGATTTTTGAGTGAAACTAAGAAACATTGTGTAAGATTTAAATTGACAAAATTCCTCCTGTATAATACTAGTGCATTGGAGGTAATTTAATATATATTAAATGAATGGACCGCTAAAACAAAGTAATTATTTATTTTTTTTCCTGGAAGTGTCAAACTGGAAATGTTTAAGAGGAAATAGATTTTTAGTTACAAAGATCAACAAAAATGCATTTATTTACACTACTGTATTATAATGTTAATATGGTATTCACTCTGTGCCCAAATAACAATAGAAAAAATAGCATATTTTTATAGTAAAATTTAAGCCTAACGTGTTTTTCTCTGAGGAGTAGAATGCAGAAAGTGGTAAAAATCTTTTACAGAGAGAAGCATGTTGATAGGAAGTGGGCTTTAAGTTTCTCTCTGGACAAAAGGTGTAAATGGCATATTTTTTACCTGGCTTTTTGAGAATCTGTTGCCCCCGAGGACATGAAAGACATTTCAGGAATTAACAGAAGTCGGATCAAATTCTCTTGCTAGATGTTCTTAAAGATTTTGCTGATATGCATTTGAAAATTTGTAAATCAAGTTTTCATATAAGAAATTAACCCTCACCTCTAAAGTTTGAGCATTAGAAAAGTTTGTTGAAGGCATGGAAGGTAATTCCCTGTGACTGAACCCTGTTTTTCCACTCTCCACCTCCTAGTTCCCTTCTTCCCCATGCCTCTCCCCCCCCCCCCTGCCAGCAACGTTGGCTTTTATAACCTTATGGGAGTTGAACCAAATGTTCCTGCTTGCTTGAACTTGAGGCCTTATCTATTTGGCTGCTTTCCCCAACTTTTGCCTACTGAACTTTTTTTGTTAATTGAACTATCTAGTTGTTTGGATTTGGGGTAAAAGGGAGGAGACTGTAATTATTTTCTCTTAAAAGATATTTTAGCTCCTGTGGGAGAAGAGCAGAGAAAGGTTCTTTTTTGGTCAATGGTGTACTTAATTAAGCAGAATATATGACTGTTCGTTTATTCAACAAACATTTGCCGAGTTACCTCCTCTGTTGGAGGCTCCATGCTAGATGTGGAGATATTTGGTTGATAAGAAATGGCTTCCGCCTTTCTGGTGCAGTTTTGAAAATGAAAAATAGATAGTGAATCTGTTGTGAATAATCAAGAATTGTCTGGAGTTTTTTGGAGATACACATAGCAACCTTCTATACAACCATGCAAACGGTGGGGGTGTTTCTTTCCAGTCACTTATTCACTGCATAAACTGTACCTTGCTTTCTCAACTAAGACATGTTTTTTTAAAAATTTTTTCATTTTGGGAAATTGTATTGTTTATAAGTCATATTAGGGTCTATGGCCTTTTCTTTTTAAAAAAAAATAAAGTAAATAAGACATAGCTGATTTCTTGATGTTTACATTCAGCTTTGTATTACTGTATAGAGTAGGGAGAAGTGGAAGGCCAGCATACCTTCCTGTGACTTAATGCATCTCTGATGGCAAATTGGGCCTCCCCAAAATATTTTTCTGGGGTCAACTTTGAATTATGGATAATAATGCATGATGGAGCCCAGAAGAGTGGATAGTCCTAAATAGTAGCTCGAATATATCTTTGACCTTCTAGAGGGCTACTTCCTGAGTGCCTGGAGAAACCCCCTCTGTGTGGATAGTGCCACACTGGTGGTTTTCAGCCAGGGCGCTTTTGCCCCCCCGAGGGGTCACTCAACAATTTTTGCCAGATGCACTCTACCGGCATTCAGTTGGTGGAGGCAGGGATGCTGCTTAAATATCCAACAGCGCATAGGGCAGTGCCCAGCAGCAAATATCCAGCCTGAAATGTCAGTAATGCTGAGGTTGATGTAATTTCCTCTACAAAATGTAGCAGAACGTAATTCTGGGAGAGTAGAGAACAATAACAGCGTCTTGAGGTGACTGAGTAGTTGGCAGAGCTCACTTTATTAGTCTCAAAAATGACTAGTTCCAGCCAGGTGCTGTGGTTCACGCCTGTAATCCCAGTACTTTGGGAGGCTGAGGCAAGCAGATCACTTGAGTCCAGGAGTTCGAGACCAATCTGGCCAACATGGCAAAACCCTGTCTCTACTAAAAATACAGAAAATTAGCCGGGTGTGGTGGTGTGCGCCGGTAGTCCCAGCTACTTGGGAGGCTGAGGCACGAGAATCGCTTGAGCCCAGGAATTAGAGGTTGCTGTGAGCTGAGATTGCACCACTGTACTCCAGCCTGGGTGACAGAGTAAGACCCTGTCTTAAAAAAATAAAATAAATAAATAAAAGTGACTAGTTCCTGCATACCAACCTGAAGAATTAAAGAAAATAACAGCTACCATTTATGGCACTTACTCTGTGCCAGAGGACTTGTATACGTTATATATTCTCTTCATTTTGTAAATGAGGAACCACACTCAGAGAGGTAAGGGAACTTGCCTGGGGCCTCACAGCTCGTCAAGGTTAGAAGTAGAAATCAAGATTAAGAAGATTATTACTCCTTTGAAGTTCATGGTTTTAAGCACAACTATGCATTATCTCTCTTTCGGCATGCATCATTCAAAATCTTAACAAAATCAAAATTACTATATGTCCTATATACCATTGGGCTTGCCTGAGAGTAATTAAAACCATGAATGCTAAATGTGATCATACTTGGAGTAAGTGACAAGGAGTAGGGGAAAAGAGAACCAACATTAATTGAACACCTACTAAAATTTCAGGAAGCATGCAAATTAAATATACACCCATTGTCTAATTTGATCCTCACAGCAACTCTGCAGTTATGATGCACATTTTACAGATGAGATTGGGAAATATTTGTTAGGTAACTTGTCTAAGATTGCACAACTAATAAGCAGCAGGGCTGGGATTTGAAATGATGTCCCACAACCAAGCCACTTTTTGCAGCTTACTCTAAAAGTTGGAAGTAAGTTGAGCCTCTTGGAGAAAGGAAGGTAGGCCCTGGGTAAAAAGTAATTTCAGGCAGAGTGTGGTGGCTCACACCTGTAATCCCAGCACTTTGGGAGGCTGAGCTGGGCAGATCACCTGAGGTCAGGAGTTCAAGACCAGCCTGGCCAACATGGTGAAACCCCGTCACGGCTAAAACACAAAAATTAGCCAGGCGTGGTAGCGGGTGCCTGTAATCCCAGCTACTCGGGAGGCTGAGGCAGGAAGAATTGCTGGAACCCAGGAGTCGGAGGTTGCAGTGAGCCGAGATAGCACCACTGCATTCCAGCCTGGGCTCTGTAGAGCTAGACTCCATCTCAAAAAAAAAAAAGTAATTTGAGAGGTAACGTGTAGTAGACGTTGGATTATATTCGGGTAGAGAATGGAGAGGTGAATTGCTGTACCTTCCTCAGCTGATGAGAATTGAATTCTACATGGAATTTGTTCTAGAGATCTACTCAAATTGAAACAGTGATTGTCATTTTGTCCAACTTCATTTTCTGTCTTACCTGAATTTTCCAAGCTGTGCTTTGATAACCATGAATCTGGAAGTTATGGAAGTCTGTGCTTAACCTTTCAGTAGCTCACCTTCCACCTTTCTTAGGGCTGTCCTGTAGAACACAGGAGTGACAACATTTGGTTTTTGTCTTCTTTTTACACAATTTAAACATTTGTGCTTGCTATGGAAGATGTTTTTATAATACACGGCATCAAATTCATTCTTGTGTTTTTCATATGGGGTTGTTTTGTTTTGACAACTAAATATTTATTTTAAGTTTTAATGTGTTTTGTTTCAGAGCACAAAAAGAGGAAACATTTAAAAAATAGCCCAATCACAGTCATTTTATCTGAAAAGCATTTTTTTGGGGGTGGGGGGGTGCAGGAAAAGGACTGCATGTTTCATTTCATTTACTTCAGTTGGAAAGGAATTTTAACCATGATTCTCAAGGGCCAGGATGCTGGAAAAAATGTTATTTAGATAAAATGCCTGTTTTGATTTCCACATAGAACCGTGAGTCATAGATTCTGATTATAATAATAATGTCCTGATTCTACTACAGCAATCAGCCGCTTGGGTAATCAACCACTGTGTATAGACATGCATGGTGATACCATCTGATTTGTCCCATCACCCACTGATTCATTCTAGAGTAGACTTGAGCGATCTGATGGAACTTGCAAGAATGAATGATCCTTTTGAAAATCAAATTTGTCAATAAGAATGGTACATTTTATTGTAGGAAAATGCAGAAAATACAGAAAAGCTTCAAGAAGAAAACCAAAATCAGTCATAATTCACCACCCATAAATTAATGACAATATTTTGTATGTCCTTTAAAAATGCAGTACTTTCTAAAAATGGTGGATTCAAGCCCATTGCAAAACCTCCAACTTATATAGTGTGTTATTTTTTTTTTAAATGACTAGAAGATTTTCTGAATGACTGCTACATCTCTAGATAGAAGTCACGGTCATAACCCATGAAAAGGGAAAGCTGACAGGCAGTTGGAGAACTATGCTATAGCATCTTCCTGACAGCTATTTAAAGAAGCTTAAGGATAGCTCCTTTAAATTTCTCCTCTTCCAACTTGAATGATCGAGTTTCAATGCTAAAAGAGGCTGTCAGTACCCACCTCTCATTATTTTACAGATGAGGAAACTGAGGCTCAAAGGGGTCAAGCATCTAATGTGCTAACATCAGAGTTCCAGCTTGAACTTTTAGGTTGTCTTCATAGGTAGGTAATTTTTTATTTCCTAAAGATTTCTCCCAGTCAAGAACTTTTTCATGGCCTGACCCTCAAAAGAACAAGCTCTTCTGGTGGGAGTATACTATAAAGGATACTAAAAGGCCGAGTATAATACTTCCTAATTTCAGAATATGTTCCAAACAGTTGTGGGCAGTACAGGAATTTTTCATGTTACTTGCTTTATTGTAATTGAATATTTAGTAATGGGGAACCTCTTGAATGGGTCTAGCTCTCAGTTTAATTTCCCCTAGCCTGTGGGGCAAGTGCCAAGGCATATATGAAGTATGCATATAGGTACAAAAATGAAAGATGACATTAAAAGAGTCTTTAGACATGGTAGCCTGGAAAATCACAATTAGGGCTTTTGCTCCATGAAAGTATTTTTTTTTTCCTTTATAAAGGGAGATATCTGTTGAAATTGTGGGATAGAGATTTTAAAGATTGCATCTGCTTCCAAACTAAGGTCAAAAGTTAAATTGTAGTAAATGTGTGCAGTGTGGTATCATTAAACTGCACACACATACATGAAATTGTTGTTTTAATCTGGCATCCCCTTTTTTTTTTTTTTTTTTTTTAAGATGGAGTCTTGCTGTGTCGCCCAGGCTGGAGTGCAGTGGTGCTCTCTCAGCTCACTGCAACCTCCACCTTTCGGGTTCAAGCGATTCTCTTGCCTCAGCCTCCCTAGTAGCTGGGATTACAGGCACATGCCACCACACCTGGCTAATGTTTGTATGTTTAGTAGAGATGGGTCTTTACCATGTTGGCCAGGCTGGTCTCAAACTCCTGACCGCAGGTGATCCACCTACCTCGGCCTCCCAAAGTGCTGGGATTATAGGTGTGAGCCACCACGCCCAGCCTTAATCTGGCATTCTTAAAAAAATAAGTTATTTCGCTTTCTTCTCCCTTTTCTCCTGCCCCATTTCATTTCTTTCTGTAGCTATGAGGGTCACTCTTCGTGTCTGTTTCACTCTCAGGGTGACTCTTTTCAGTCCACCTGACTGCACCCACTTACCTTTTTCCAGGCTCTCCGTGGATCCATATCCTTCTATCACATTCATCTGCCACTGCATCTTGCCCTTGTCCCCATTTGCCATTGTTTAAATTACCCCACCCTGGGCTGGGCCAGGGCTGTTTTTCAGCTTAGGCTGGGCAGGGAAGCTGATCTCCAGGGCAGATGTGGAGTGAGAAGAGTTGTTGTCACTCTATACAGAAATGTTATTGACAGAATAGGATTAAACAAAATATGTACAGAGATTACATAGGCTATGTATACATGTAAACTTGTGAACACAAAATCATCCCTTCTTTACAGCCAGGGTTCCAGCAAATGCTAAGGCTACATGAAATAATGAGTATGGATACCTATTGCCGAGGGCTTACTATTTGAACGAGTGAGAGAATTGTACTCTTGCCTAGGGGTGTATGTTTAAGTAGTTTTTTTTTTTTTGCTCCTGTTCCTTGTTATTGCCTGCTAATGGATATGTATATTGTCAGTAAGTGACCGACTCTCCCTAGCTTCCTGTAATACACTGTATTTCTCTTCTGAAAATGGATGTTCCTCTGTATTTAAACCACTGAGATTTACTTGTGCCTCATTTTTGAACTACTACAGATAAAAAACACACAATAGGAAATACTTGTGGACTGTTTTTGAAATGCAGTGAAACCTAGAAAAAGAAAATAACAATCAAAATAATAAGTATCTGCTGTCAGCATTTTACTGCTTCTAGAATTGATGTTCTCTTTGCCCACATAAAATCTCTCTGGATGTTATTCCTCTTGCAAGACATAGTAGCTTTTGCTCCTGTTCCTTATTATTGCCTGCTAATGGATATGTACATTGTCAGTAAGTGACCAGCTCTCCACAGCTTCCTGTAGTACACTGTATTTTTCTTCTGAAAATGGATTTTCCTGTGTATTTAAACCACTGAGATTTATTTGTGCCTCATTTTTGAACTACTGTAGATATAAAAGGCACAGATAGAAAATACCCGTGGACTGTTTTTGAAATGCATTGAAACCTAGAAAAAGAAAATAACAATCAAAATAATAAGTATGTCTTGTCAGCATTTTACTGTTTCTATTTGCCCACATAAAAACTCTCTGGATGTTATTCCTATTGCAAGACATTAAATATTCCATAGACTTTTTTTTTTTTTTTTTTTTTGAGACGGAGTTTTGCTCTTGTTGCCCAGGCTGGAGTGCAATGGTGCAATAATGGCTCACTACAACCTCCGCCTCCGGGTTCAAGTGATTCTCCTGCCTCAGCCTCCCAAGTAGCCGGGACTACAGGCACCCACCACCACGCCCAGCTAATTTTTGTATTTTTGGTAGTGACGGGGTTTCACCATGTTGGCCAGGCTGATCTCAAACTCCTGACGTCAGGCGATCCGCCCTCCTCTGCTTCCCAAAGTGCTGGGATTACAGGCGTGAGCTGTTCTGTAGACTTTCTAATAACAAGAATTTGTAATATTCACAAGGTTTTAAATTTCCTTTTTAGTACTAAGGAAATGATAGCTGGGAATGCAGAGGCTTTATTGGCAAGATTGTTTTGACAAGGATGGCACAAAACTAAATTTCTATACTTGATTAATTTATAAGTCTTGTCACTCACTTTTAGTTTTAGAGTGTGGATAAGGCTGTTTGATTTTTGTCAGATTTGAAATGTATGATTTATGAGACATTAAGGATTGGTTTTTCAGTGCACTCTGCCAGGTCTAGTTTTATGCATCATTCTTGTTTGGGAAGCTGATTGCAAGTCTGCCTACAGACATAATCAATCACCTGCACCTTCAGGTGGCCAGGTGGACTGAAGTAAAAGATTTCCCCCAAGGTTTCTCAGAGACTAAAGAATACACACACACACACACACACACACACACACACGCAGACATGCAAATTATCGGTCCAAAAATATTTATATCACTAAGCCAGAGCGGTGGATTTAGACATTTGACTTAACAAAATTTGTTTTTCAACACGTTCTAGCAACTACCCTGTAAATGATCGTCATTTCACCTACAACAATGAGAAGATAAAGTCCTCAGCCACATAGCTTCTAGAGGCTAAAGAGGCACGTTAAGTTGTTTGTCAAAGATTCCACACCTTCAGATGCCAGGGTCAACACAAGTTTTCAAACCCTAGACCCAGTCCCTTCTGGGCCACAGAAGGTCTGCCTCTTTTAAGGAAGGAATTTTCCAATGCGCTAAGCACAGGTAATCACACTAAAGAAAGAAACCAAGCAGCCAAACTAATAGGAGGAGGTGAAAGTTTATACTTGCATCTTATAGCAGATGGCCTTTGTTAAAGTCACTTTTAAAATATCAACTTTACAGAGCATGATTTAGGTACAAAAACTGGCGTCCAATTAAAGCCTCCAATTTGATGAGTTGAGACAGATGTATATACCCATGAAACCACTGCCCCAATCAGGATGTGGAATGTTTTTATCACCTCCACAAGTTTACCCTTGCTGCTTTTCCAGTAACATTCTTCCCCCTGCCCCTTTTCCCAGACATCCCCTGTTATGCTTCTGTGTGAGAGCCACTTTCAAAACTCAGATTTGAAAGTTTGTGGACCTTCCTCTATAAAAAGACTATATTTACATCCAAAATGCAATTGTGTTCTCTATGTTTAAAATAATATTACAGAGAAATTCCAGGTATTGATTTCCTAGAATCTTTCCCTGATCCTCTGCAAATAAGCTATTTAGTAAATAGTTTCATTATGTGCTTGAATTGAAGAGAAATTACAGCCAAGAGAAAAACAATTCTAATAGACAGAAAAGCAGTGTATGTTCTTCTCAAGTAGTTACAGTGAGATGTCAAATCCCTCAAGACCCGGAAAAATAAAATTTGAATTTTGCTTCGTACTTATATGTAAAGTACAAATGAAGACTGAGAATAAAGATTTTATATGTATCTATCTGTCTCTCTGCCTACCTATCTAATCATTCATCCATCCATCCCTCCAGCTAGTGTGTGTATATATGTTTCTGTATAAAATTACTATGTATTAATAACCCTACCCCTTGAGGATTCCAAAATATTTGAAGGCTTCAGAGGGAATTTTTTGTGCATGAAAGGTGTACTATCTTTACAAACTTAGGTGAAAAACAAGCTTTTCATATGCTGTTATTATTCTCATTGATATATTTAATTGAACTAATAATTATTGGGCCATTTAAAGGCTACAGCATTGAGATGCAGTTTGCCCCTTCGTTTGTCAACTTCTAGAAAAATCCAAGTGTCAAAAACTGTCTCGCTGGCTCTCTGTTCTGTTGCTATTATTTTGGCATGCGTCTAGTCTCCTCTTGCCACTCTAGATTTCTACTGTTTCTGCCCTATCTTCCTTCCCTGATTTTCCTCCTTCGTGTCTTTCCCATATCCTGATGCCACTTCTCTTGCACTGCTCTGCTTTCTCACAAGAAAGCCATTTTTATAAACATCTCCAGACTGAGAGGGCAGCAGACTAATTCCAAAGTGCCAGATAGCGTCTTGGAGGCCGTTTCTCCTGTGATCCAACACTTCTTCACACACCTTTCCAGTTTTGAGCTGTACTGGAGATTGGAGAGTTGTGAAAGGATGGTTTTTGGATAATCAAAGTTGAATATACTTGCTGGGCTGTGTTATGGACCGTCTTTGAAACCATGAATCATTAAAAATAAGTGAATAGTTTACATTATAATATTCCTAGGAAACTTCCTTTGATAACTGTAAAGCAATTAAAATTGTCCTGAGATAAGGTGATTTATTGTTTTTCAGAATGGGCCATAAAGATAATAAAGAACCCCTTCAGCATTTGTCAAAACCCATAAAATGCACAACGTAATGAATGAACCCTAATGTAAACCCTACACTTTAGTTCATTATAATGTATTAACGTTGGCCTATCAATTGGGACAAATGTACCACATCAATATAAGATGTTAATAATAGGGGAAACTGGGAGATGGACGCTAAGAAGGCATACAGAAACTCAGTACTTCCTACTTAGTTTTTCTGTAAACCTAAAACTGCTCAAAAAATAGTCTACTAATTAAAAGGCTCATGCCTGTAATCCCTGCAATCTGGGAGGCCGAGGTGGGTGAATCACTTAAGGCCAGGAGTTTGAGACCAGCCTGGCCAACATGATGAAATCCCGTCTCTACTAAAAATACAAAAATTAGCCGGGTGTGGTGGCATGTGCCTGTATTCCCAGCTATTCGGGTGGTTGAGGTAGGAGAATCACTTAAACCCGGTAGGCAGAGGTTGCAGTGAACCGAGATCGCGCCACTGCACTCCAGCCTGGGAGACAGAGTGAGACCCTGTTTTAAATAAATAAATAAATAAATAAATAAATAAATAAATAAATTCATTCCAGTGTTTGTTTTTCAGAATGAGTGAAATAAGAGGTGTGTTTCTTGTTGAGTGATGTAACCTGTGGCATGAGCCCCTGAAAAGGGGAAGTATGAGGTTCCAGGAGAGCTGCCCAGTACCTCCAATGCTATGTCTAGTTGCACAATAGTCAGTAGATAGGTCAGTGGGAGCACTGGGTTGGGACTTCACATGCCACCCTTGAAACATCATGCCATCTTTGCAGTGGAGTCCCAGATTTTGCAAATCCCCTGCCCTACAACCCAGTGGGCCCTTTTTGACCCTTGCATTTGTGGTATCATTAGCAACAGTGACAGTTGGTGAGCTTATGCCAACTCCAAGCCAATATCCAGGTCAGAGTTCAATTGCTTTGGGCCAAAGGCTGTTATTACATGGCTTGTAGGAGCGTAGACCCAATGCCCGAACTTCCATGCACTTACTCAATATGGCCAGCTCTACAGTAAACGTGTGTGAAAACATTCAGTTTTTATAGCCATTAATGTAAATAGTTTCTTTATATTGGACCTGGGTAACTATGATGGGCAATTACAAGTATGCATTGCTTTCCTGAGTTGGCTGTGAGAACAGAACATTCTGTGGTAAGTGGTAGTGGGGCTGAGGGGAGGATCAGGTCTGAGAGGGGCATTGCAGCTGCAAAGGGAAAGAAAAAGGACTGAGAAGCCATTAAGGATTAGAAGGCAAATGGGAGCCATAACTCAAACACTGCGTATCTTAAAGAAGTGGTTGTCTGTCAGGTCTGTGATAAGACCTGGGGTGAAAAATCTCATAGTTCATGTGATTAGCTGAAAGATACCAATAAAGGGAAGAGTTGGTTATAGAGTTCCTCTGTTTAGTTTTTTTTTTTTTTTTTTTTGAAACTCTGTCTTGCTCTGTTACACAGGCTGGAGCACAGTGACGATTGTGGCTCACTGCAGCCTTGACCTCCTGGGCGCAAGTAATCCCTCTGCCTCAGCCTCCTGCGTAGCTGGGACTACAGGTGTGCATCACCACACCTAGCTAATGTTTTAGTTTTGTAGAGGCAGGGTCTCGCTATATTGTTCAGGCTGGTCTCAAACTCCTGGCTTGTTTAGCTTATTAAACTTTATTTTGTATATTGGAAATAATTCTTTGTGTACAGATTTGTCAGGTATACTCATTGTTACATCTATTGTCAGACAAAGTTTTATTTTTCTTAATTTCATTGGTTGCCTGAATTGACTATATATGCGGTACCACCTGTTAGAAGCAGATTTTGATGAGGAAGGGGAGAAAGAGGATAAAAATAACTTCTTCCTCAAGTCCCATTTCATGATGGAAGCTGGGATTCCAGTTCAGTGGCCAGGCTAACTGGTCACTTGATGCCAGTAGTGAGCCAAATGGTGGCACTGCCACTGGATTTCTTTCAGTCAGCTTCACAATCGATACCAAATCCTGCAGCTGACGTGACTTTACTGCAATTCCTGTTGATTGGAAAAATGGCAAAAGTCACCATCTAACCCAATCATAATATGTTTGTTTCCCAGGTATAGACAGGCTGGGTTAGTCATTAGGCCTAGCATAGTCATGCTCCCTAACTACTGTAAGTATCTGGAAGGACTGAGGAGGTGTAGTGGCAGTGGCTTGTGGGACAGGCATGTGACAGCATCTTTTTGCCCCCTTGCTGCTCACCCACCTGCTGCTTGCCACCTATTGGCTCCTCTTCATCTTCCCCTCCCTCTGTCTCCTCTTTATCCTTAATCCAGCTACCTTTGAATTTTCTGTTAAGGAACCAGGAGGGTCTCAGCATGAAAATAATTGGCTGAAGTATTCAAAGTACCAGAGCAACATACTTTATAATTCTTGGACTGCCAGATTGTTACTGCTGCAGTGGTTTTTTCGGTATTAAATGAGACTTAGGGTATTTCGTAAATGTTTTCTGACATACAATTTGAAAGTTGAATTTTGTCACCTTACACACTTAATTATCATTCCTGCGACTTTAAAACCCCCCTAAATTTTCCTTATGTGTTTATGATTATCCCCATAGCAGTTAATGGCAGCATGCATGCTGATGTGAAGGATTTGCTCCAGGGCTAGTTGATGGGAGCAGAGCTGCCCAGTTGCTGAAGTGTAAGGAAACAGTTCATGGAGTGCCAATGACAATTTAGGAAAAGTATGGGGCTGAGTACTTAGTAAGATGAAATAAAAAGTATTTATCGAGTGCTTACTCTAAGGAGAAGGCACTTGGCTAGGTTTGCTAGATGCTGTGGGGAGCCTTAAAACAACAGTGATCTCTTCAAGGCCGGGCGTGGTGGCTCACGCCTGTAATCCCAGCACTTTGGGAGGCCGAGGTGGGCGGATCACTTGAGGTCAGGACTTTGAGACCAGCCTGGACAATATGGTGAAACCCCATCTCTACTAAAAATACAAAAATTAGCTGGGCATGGTGGCGTCTGCCTGTGGTCCCAGCTACTCGGGAGGCTGAGGCAAGAGGATCACTTGAACCTAGGAGATGGAGGTGGCAGTTAGCTGAGATTGTGCCACTCCACTCCAGCCTGGGCGACAGAGAGAGACCTTTTCTCAAAATACTAGCGATCTCTTCAAGCAAAGAACACCCATTCTAATTGGAGAAACTGTTAAAGACACATGAAGGATGTGGTGGAAAGAGTTTTGAACTGTGTAGGGTGTGGGGAGGGAGTCAGGAGTTTTGAATCCTAGCCCAAGTTCTGCCACTAAGCATTGGAACCTTTGGGCAAATCATCTCCCCACTCTGGGTCTCAGTTTATAAAAAGGCAAATGAACGAGATCATCTCTAAGATATTCTGTGGATTGATTCATAAATGTGGAAGAGATTCTGGAAAACGGAAGCTTGAGCCCAGGAGTTCCAGACCAGCCTGGGCAACGTGGTGAGACTCTGTCTCTACAAAAAATACAAAAAATTAGCCTGGTAAGGTGATGTGTGTTTGTAGTCCCTGTTATTCAGGAGGCTGAGGGTGGAGGATCACATGAGCCCAGGAGGCTGCAGTGAGCTATCACCTGGGAGCTTGTTAGAAATGCAACTTTCATGGGCCCCACTCCAGATCTAGGGAATCAGAAACACTGGGGATGGGGCCCAGCCATCTGTGTCCTAACAAGGTCCTCTCTCAGGAGATTTTTGAGGCACAATAAAGTCTGACAATTACAGGCTATAGGAATTTGGGGCAGTGATTCTCAGCTTCTGCCATACAATAGATTCATCTAGGGGAACTTTGTTGGGGGTGGGGCACTGACTTTGTGCTGCTATAATAGAATATCTGAGACTGGGTACCTTATAAAGAACAGAAATCTATTTCTCACGGTTCTGGAGACTGGAAAGTCCAAGGTCAAGGTGCAAACAGGTTCGATTGGTAAGGGCTATTCTCTGCTTCCAAGATGACACTTTACTGCTCCAGCCTCCAGAGGGGAGGAACGCCCTGCCCTCATGTGGCGGAAGGCAGAAGGGCAAGAGAGCCAAAGGCTCTCTTTAAGCTTTAATCCCATCCACGAGGTAGGAGCCCTCGCAGTTTAATCACCCCACCTCTTAAAGGCCCCACCTGTCAATACCATCACATTGGCCATTAAGATTCAACACCTGAATCTTGGACACATAAAAACCGTAGCAGGCACCCAGGCATCACTAGTTGCTTTGGCTCCCCAGGTGCAGCCAAGTTTGAGAATCACTGGCGTAGGGGAAAGTGGCATGAGCCAAGACTTCTGTCATTCTGTAGCGGCAATGAACCTCAGATGCAGGGAGTCAGCCAAAGCCAGAGGCTTGAATTTCACTCTAAGAAACTTGGCCTTTAGATTACAATGGAGAAAGGTTTTTGGCAATGGGAGTGATACATTCGAGGTGGAACATTTGAGAGATGATTGTGACGCTAGCTATATGAAGAAGAGGGCATACCCATAGTTAAGAAACTGATGAAATAGTCTGGTGTGAAGTGATAATGGGCCCAATTAGGACCATAGAAATGAAATTATAAGGAAGAAAATGTATGAAGGCTCTTTTGCAGGAAAAATGGGCAGGGTTTGGTGATGGTCGCTGGGGTGACAGCAGTGTTAGAATGTCTTTGGTTCAGGAGTTCCTCTCAGACTTATGGGAGGGCCAGTGCTCTCTAAATGCATCTGGCAAAATTGTCATGTATGGATCTGTACAATTCTTTGTTTTTTGTTGCTTTGATTTAGGAGTTATAATGCGGAGGTGATCCACAGCAAGTTATTCTATACAGAATTATAGTCACCTCAAAAGCTACTCATGGTCATCATGTCAGAGGGAAAAAATGTTGTTTTTCTTTAAAGGAAAGAATGCTTGGAGTTGTGGGAAAGTTGTAAACTTGGCAATGAGTAATTCAAGCCTATCAGTCAATTAAGTAAGTTTTTATTTTATCATTTGTTTTATTTGGGAGCTGCTGTAATAGTCATTGAGAGGACATCAGTCTTCACATTTTTAAAACAAAACAAAAATACCATTGAACATTAGGGCAAAGGACAAGAATTTCAAGGTTTTACTTTGACTTTAGCAAATATTTGCTGCTCCATTTTTCTTGCTAGATTTTGCCATTTGACTTGTGTTTCTGCTTTGTTCCAATTTGTTCTTTGTGCTTGATAACTGTAGTTGCCTCTATTTTTTTTTTTTTTGAGACCCAGTCTTGCTCTGTTACCCAGGCTGGAGTGCAGTGGTGCAATCCCAGCTCACTGCAACCTCTGCCTCCCGGGTTCAAGTGATTCTCATGTCTCGGCCTCCCAAGTAGCTGGAATTAACAGGTGCGCACCACTATGTCTGGCTCATTTTTGTATTTTTACTAGAGATGGGGCTTCACCATGTTGGCCAGGCTGGTCTCGACCTCCCGAAGTGCTGGGATTCCAGGCATGCACCACTGCTGCTTGCCTCTATTCTATTTTTGATGGCCTTTTTATTCATAAGTATTCTTAAGGCTTTAATATTCCAGTTAAAAATATATATATATTTGTCCCTTTGTGTTTTTCCCCCAATATACTTATTCTTCCTTTATGACCAAAAATTATTTAAATTTGCATCCAGAAATGGCTCACAGAAAGAGCTCCTTGGTATCTATTTAGGGCATGGTGGGGCCTTTTGTTTGTTTCTAGTCATGCCACATCTGGAAGGAAAGACACTTTTTATTTACTAATTTGAAAATCTATGAAAGCAGACTCAGTATTTTAAAGGGTTGCATATATTCCTATGCAGAGTTAAAAATGACTCACTACTCCAACTTTGGTAAATGTGTGCACTTTAGTTTTTGAAGGAAGTGCAAAAATCTGCAGAAAAATCTGGACTAATCACAACTTGAAATTTTTATTATATCTACTAGATAACTTTTAAAAATATAACCCATCTTTTCCCAAACTGGATAAGGATAATTCCTGTCTTTCCAAATTGTGAGGAATATTATGATTATGTCATATAAAATAAATATAGAAATATGTAGAGCAAATGATCTTCCAGACAGAGTATAGAATATATCACCAGATAATACTCTATACTAAATATAAGGACACAAAACTGGACTTTATTGTATTTCTATAACTGGTAATATCCTTCTAGTTTTTGCTTGTTTATTACATGAATATACTGTTAAAGATTTGATTATGTTGTGGATCTTGATTGTGTTGGAATTATTAAAAATGAGGCATATTTAATCTGTACTGCTTATTTTCAATAAAGTATTTTGCCGAATGAGAGCCAGTTTACCAGTTCTTTTGTTAAAGAAAATGAGCCAGTGGCTATCTCAGTTGTATTTATTATTGCCTTTTATGGCAAACATTTAAAATGTGTTTTTAATGGTGCACATGCCACTGTTTCTGACCTTTATAGTAGCATAAGTATTTGAATAAAAGTGAGGTAAATGAGAAGTCTGTGCCGCCCAGTACCATCACAAGTGTACCTAATTAAGAAGATGTTTGGAATTCACTGTTCTTTGATTTCTTGGGTAGGAGAGAATATTCTGAAGGACGTGATTAAGGAGTCGTTACCATGACAATCACATTCAAAGAATTGAGAGGAGACAATGAGTCTGTGGGGGATCATCTCTTTTGATTGATTCGACTCTTCTTTTAGTTCATTCAAACAGCTGTTGTCACTAGATTTTCTTTTCCACGTAATTCATCCAATTGATTGGTGATGTGGGGATCACTGAAGCTTGGTTGTCAGTAGTGATAAGGGTTCGCAGTGTCCATGACCACAATACTTTTGCTAAACCTGAAGGAGAGTGATTGTATGTGTTAAATGTCACTAAAAAGTAACTCTTGGCTTCTTCTGGAATAATATAAGAGGTTTGTCTATTTTCACTTATTAATTCTGTCACGGTGGGATACGATTATCATGATCTCTTTGAAAGCATGACTATAAGTGTTTGAGCTTTATTTTGGATTATTTTGCTGTCATCTTACCCAGTGTGTTTGGGTGCTGTTTTGTTTTTTTTCTTTACCTTGCACAATATTGTCAACATAATTTACATGATGTTCTGGTCAGAGACACAGTTACACGCTGCAGATTGAAAAGTACACACAAATATACCCACCACAAGTGTCTTCAGCCTCACGACCCCACCTAATGTTAAGTGGGACATGTTAGTACAGACGATAAAGTGAAATGGAGATACAAAGGCAGTTCAGATCTGACTGCCAATATTTCTTCTTCTTTGTGGACTAATTCTGGGTGGTGAAACCATGAACTATGGAAGGAAGACTGCTCCGGCATGGGCCTGAGTTGGATCCCATGTGAGAGCTTTGCCTCCTCAGCCTTTGGGCCTTTCTTTCTTCTGCCCTCTGGAGGGTGTCAGAGAGCATGAAATGCAAGGACTTTCTGGAAAGGATAGCCAGGGTTTGGTCTGGTTACTAGACGACACTTTCCCTGTCCCTTCCCCACCTCTAGCCCTTCCAAGCTGGAACGTGTAGAGGTGAGGAGCAGACAGAGAGATGGCAGGGAAGCCATTGGCAATGTGGGAATCTTAGGAAGGAAGTGATTCTGGTTCTTGAAAAAGAGAACCAAATTCCATCAAGTAGAATCGGTATGAATTGTACCCATCTCTAGGAAAAATCAATTCCAGAAGGGTGAGTAAGATGAAATATGATAGATAAGGCTAGTGTGTGACAGATTCAAGTTTGAAGCTTCAACTGGATTAAATCGAAAGAGAGGTCTATTTGGTGTCAAGCGTTTGTGGCAGCATGTGAAATCATTGTCCACGTTTGATAGCAGTTTGACTCTTTGCCTGCTATAATAACAGTAATAAGTATGTATTTAACATTCAATGGGTACCTTGTGTGGGGGAGGCACTGCTAAATGCTTTACATGGACGTACCTCCTTACCTCTATGAGGTAGGTGGCCATTATGATGCTGGTAGAGGCTGGACAGGTAATATGAGGCGGAGCCAGTATTTGAGCTCAGGCAGTCTGACTCTGATGCCCCTGCTGTGAACAGCTGTGCCATGCTGCATTCCTCCTCCAACTGCAGGAAAAGGTGTGGAATCTTCTAGAAACAGTGAGTTCTATATGAGTGGAGTGTGGTGATGGGAAATGAGATGGAGTAAAGCCTTTTGTGTAAACATACCATGCTAAGTACTGGGAGATAGAAATGAAATGAGATACCTTTTTTTTTTTTTTGAGATGGAGTCTTGCTCTGTCACTCAGGCTGGAGTGCAGTGGCACAACCTCCATGCACCACAGCTTCCGCCTTCCAGGCTCAAGGAATTCTCCTGCCTCAGCCTCCTGAGTACCTGGGACTACAGGCGCACGCCTCCATGCCCGGCTAATTTTTGTATTTTTTCAGTAGAGACGGGGTGTCACCATGTTGGCCAGGATGGTCTTGATCTCCTGACCTCGTGATCCACCCATCTCAGCCTCCCAAAGTGCTGAGATTACAGGTGTGAGCCACCACACCCAGCCAAAATGAGAGAATTTTTGTCCCTGCCACCAAGATACTTAACTAACATCTTACAGGACTAACAAAACCTAACATGAACCAATCCAGATTCATATGACAGAATACGACAATGTTTTCTGCAAAGAATAGCCAGGGTCCCAGTCTGGTTACTAGAAGACACTTTCCCTGTCCCTTCCCCACCTGTAACCCTTCCAAGCTGGAATGTGCAGAGGTGAGGAACACACAGAGAGATGACAGGGAAGCCATTGGCAAGGTGGGAATCTTAGGAAGGAAGTGATTCTGGTTCTTGAAAAAGAGAATCAGATTCCCTCAAGTAGAATCGGTATGAATTGTACCCATCTCTAGGAGAAATCAATTCCAGAAGGGTGAGTAAGATGAAATATGATGAGGCTAGTGTGTGACAGATTCAGGTTTGAAGCTTCAGTTGGATTGAATGGAAAGAGAGGTATATTTGCTTTCAAGCGTTTGTGGTGGCATGTGAAATCATTGTCCACATTTGATAACAGTTTGACTCTTTGCCTGCTATGATAACAGTAATAAGTATGTATTTAATATTCAATGGGTACCTTGTGTGGGGGAGGCACTGCTAAATGCTTTACATAGAGGTGCCTCCTTACCTCTATGAGGTAGGTGGCCATTATGATGCTGGTAGAGGCTGGACAGGTAATATGAGGCGGAGCCAGTATTTGAGCTCAGGCAGTCTGACTCTGGTGCCCCTGCTGTGAACAGCTGTGCCATGCTGCATTCCTCCTCCAACTGCAGGAAAAGGTGTGGAATCTTCTAGAAACAGTGAGTTCTGTATGAGTGGAGTGTGGTGATGGGAGATGAGATGGAGTAAAGCCTTTTGTGTAAACATACCATGCTAAGTACTGGGAGATAGAAATGAAATGAGATACTTTTTTTTTTTTTTTTTTTTTTGAGATGGAGTCTTGCTCTGTCACTCAGGCTGGAGTGCAGTGGCACAATCTCCATGCACCACAGCTTCCGCCTTCCAGGTTCAAGGAATTCTCCTGCCTCAGCCTCCTGAGTACGTGGGACTACAGGCGCACACCTCCATGCCCGGCTAATTTTTGTATTTTCTCAGTAGAGACAGGGTGTCACCATGTTGGCCAGGATGGTCTTGATCTCCTGACCTTGTGATCCACCCATCTCAGCCTCCCAAAGTGCTGGGATTACAGGTGTGAGCCACCACAGCCAGCCAAAATGAGATAATTTTTGTCCCTGCCACCAAGATACTTAATATCTTATAGGACTAAGAAAACCTAACATGAACCAATCCAGATTCATATGATAGAATATGACAATGTCTTCTGCAAAGAATAGCCAGGGTCGCAGTCTGGTTACTAGAAGACACTTTCCCTGTCCCTTCCCCACCTGTAACCCTTCCAAGCTGGAATGTGCAGAGGTGAGGAACACACAGAGAGATGGCAGGGAAGCCATTGGCAAGGTGGGAATCTTAGAAAGGAAGTGATTCTGGTTCTTGAAAAGGAGAACCAGATTCCCTCAAGTAGAATCAGTATGAATTGTACCCATCTCTAGGAAAAATCAATTCCAGAAGGGTGAGTAAGATGAAATATGATAAGGCTAGTGTGTGACAGATTCAGGTTTGAAGCTTCAGTTAGATTGAATGGAAAGAGAGGTATATTTGCTGTCAAGCGTTTGTGGCGGCATGTGAAATCATTGTCCACGTTTGGTAACAGTTTGAGTCTTTGCCTGCTATGATAACAGTAATAAGTATTTAACATTCAATGAGTACCTTGTGTTGGGGAGGCACTGCTAAATGCTTTACATGGACGTACCTCCTTACCTCTATGAGGTAGGTGGCCATTATGATGCTCATAGAGGCTGGACAGGTAATATGAGGCGGAGCCAGTATTTGAGCTCAGGCAGTCTTGACTCTGGTGCCCCTGCTGTGAACAGCTGTGCCATGCTGCATTCCTTCCGCAGCTGCATAAAAGGGTGTGGAATCTTCTAGAAACAGTGAGTTCTATGAGTGGAGTGTGGTGGTGGGAGATGAGATGGAGTAAAGCCTTTTGTGTAAACGTACCGTGCTAAGTACTGGGAGATAGAAGTGAAAATGAGAGACTTTTTTTTTTTTTTTTGAGATGGAGTCTTGCTTTGTTGCTCAGGCTGGTGTGCAGTGGCACGATCTCGGCTCACGGCAACCTCTGCCTCCCAGGTTCAAGGAATTCTCCTGTCTCAGCCTCCTGAGTACCTGGGACTACAGGTGCACGCCACCATGCCTGGCTAATTTTTGTGTTTTTCCGGTAGATACAGGGTTTCACCATGTTGGCCAGGATTGTCTTGATCTCCTGACCTTGTGATCCACCCACCTCAGCCTCCCAAAGTGCTGGGATTACAGGTGTGAGCCACCACACCCAGCCAAAATGAGAGATTTTTTTTTTTTTTGTCCCTGCCACCACGATACTTAACATCTTACAGGACTAAGAAAACCTAACATGAACCAATCCAGATTCATATGATAGAATATGACAATGTTTTCTGCAAAGAATAGCCAGGATCCCAATCTGGTTACAGAAGACGCTTTCCCTGTCCCTTCCCCACCTGTAACCCTTCCAAGCTGGAATGTGCAGAGGTGAGGAACACACAGAGAGATGGCAGGGAAGCCGTTGGCAAGGTGGGAATCTTAGGAAGGAAGTGATTCTGGTTCTTGAAAAAGAGAACCAGATTCCCTCAAGTAGAATTGGTATGAATTATACCCATCTCTAGGAAAAATCAATTCCAGAAGGGTGAGTAAGATGAAATATGATGAGGCTAGTGTGTGACAGATTCAGGTTTGAAGCTTCAGTTGGATTGAATTGAAAGAGAGGTGTATTTGCTGTCAAGCGTTTGTGGCAGCATGTGAAATCATTGTCCACATTTGATAACAGTTTGACTCTCTGCCTGCTATAATAACAGTAATAAGTATGTATTTAACATTCAATGAGTACCTTGTGTGGGGCAGGCACTGCTAAATGCTTTATATGGAGGTACCTCCTTACCTCTATGAGGTAGGTGACCATTATGATGCTCATAGAGGCTGGACAGGTAATGTGAGGCAGAGCCAGTATTTGAGCTCAGGCAGTCTGACTCTGGTGCCCCTGCTGTGAACAGCTGTGCCATGCTGCACTCCTTCCACAGCTGCATGAAAGGGTGTGGAATCTTCTAGAAACAGTGAGTTCTATAGGAGTGGAGTGTGGTGATGGATGATGAGATGGAGTAAAGTCTTTTGTGTAAACGTACCATGCTAAGTTCTGGGAGATAGAAATGAAATGAGATACTTTTTGTTTGTTTGTTTTTGAGATGGAGTCTTGCTTTGTCGCTCAGGCTGGAGTGCAGTGGCACGATCTTGGCTCACCGCAACCTCTACCTCCCAGGTTCAAGCAATTCTCCTGCCTCAGCCTCCAGAGTACCTGGGACTACAGGTGCACACCACCATGCCAGGCTAATTTTTGTGTTTTTTCAGTAGAGAAGAGGTTTCACCATGTTGGCCTGGATGGTCTTGATCTCCTGACCTCGTGATCCACCTATCTCAGCCTCCCAAAGTGCTGGGATTACAGGTGCGAGCCACCACAGCCAGCCAAAATGAGAGATTTTTTTTTTGTCCCTGTCACCAAGATACTTAACATCTTACAGGACTAACAAAACCTAACATGAACCAGTCCAGATTCATATGATAGAATATGACAATGTCTTCTGCAAAGAATAGCCAGGGTCCCAGTCTGGTTACTAGAAGACACTTTCCCTGTCTCTTTCCCACCTGTAACACTTCCAAGCTGGAATGTGCAGAGGTGAGGAACACACAGAGAGATGGCAGGGAAGCCATTGGCAAGGTGGGAATCTTAGGAAGGAAGTGATTCTGGTTCTTGAAAAAGAGAACCAGATTCCCTCAAGTAGAATCAGTATGAATTGTACCCATCTCTAGGAAAAATCAATTCCAGAAGGGTGAGTAAGGTGAAATATGATAAGGCTAGTGTGTGACAGATTCAGGTTTGAAGCTTCAGTTAGATTGAATCGAAAGAGGTATATTTGGTGTCAGGTGTTTGTGGCAGCATGTGAAATCATTGTCCACGTTTGATAACAGTTTGAGTCTTTGCCTGCTATGATAACAGTAATAAGTATGTATTTAACATTCAATGGGTACCTTGTGTGGGGGAGGCACTGCTAAATGCTTTACATGGACGTACCTCCTTACCTCTATGAGGTAGGTGGCCATTATGATGCTCATAGAGGCTGGACAGGTAATATGAGGCGGAGCCAGTATTTGAGCTCAGGCAGTCTTGACTCTGGTGCCCCTGCTGTGAACAGCTGTGCCATGCTGCATTCCTTCCGCAGCTGCATAAAAGGGTGTGGAATCTTCTAGAAACAGAGAGTTCTATATGAGTGGAGTGTGGTGGTGGGAGATGAGATGGAGTAAAGCCTTCTGTGTAAACGTACCGTGCTAAGTACTGGGAGATAGAAGTGAAAATGAGAGACTTTTTTTTTTTTTTTTTTTTTGAGATGGAGTCTTGCTCTGTCACTCAGGCTGGGGTGCAGTGGCGTGGTCTCGGCTCACCGCAACCTCTGCCTCAGCCTCCTGAGTACCTGGGACTACAGGTGCACGCCTCCATGCCTGGCTAATTTTTGTATTTTTTCCGTAGATACAGTGTTTCACCATGTTGGCCAGGATGGTCTTGATGTCCTGACCTCGTGATCCACCCACCTCAGCCTCCCAAAGTGCTGGGATTACAGGTGGGGGCCACCACAGCCAGCCAAAATGAGAGATTTTTTTTTTTTTTTGTCCCTGCCACCAAGATACTTAACTAACATCTTACAGGACTAACAAAACCTAACATGAACCAATCCAGATTCATATGATAGAATACGACAATGTTTTCTGAAAAGAATAGCCAGGGTCCCAATCTGGTTACTGGAAGACACTTTCCCTGTCCCTTCCCCACCTGTAGCCCTTTCAAGCTGGAATGTGCAGAGGTGAGGAACACACAGAGAGATGACAAGGAAGTCATTGGCAAGGTGGGAATCTTAGGAAGGAAGTGTTTCTGGTTCTTGAAAAAGAGAACCAGATTCCATCAAGTAGAATCAGTATGAATTGTACCCATCTCTAGGAAAAATCAATTCCAGAAGGGTGAGTAAGATAAAATATGATAAGGCTAGTGTGTGACAGATTCAGGTTTGAAGCTTCAGTTGGATTAAATCGAAAGAGAGGTATGTTTAGTGTCAAGCGTTTGTGGTGGCATGTGAAATCATTGTCCATGTTTGGTAACAGTTTGAGTCTTTGCCTGCTATGATAACAGTAATAAGTATGTATTTAACATTCAATGGGTAGCTTGTCTGGGGGCGGCACTGCTAAATGCTTTACATGGATGTACCTCCGTACCTCTATGAGGTAGGTGGCCATTATGATGCTCATAGAGGCTGGACAGGTAATATGAGGCGGAGCCAGTATTTGAGCTCAGGCAGTCTGACTCTGGTGCCCCTGCTGTGAATAGCTGTGCCATGCTGCATTCCTTCTGCAGCTGCATGAGAGGATGTGGAATCTTCTAGAAACAGTGAGTTCTATATGAGTGGAGTGTGGTGATGGGAGATGAGATGGAGTAAAGCCTTTTGTGTAAACATACCATGCTAAGTACCGGGAGATAGAAATGAAATAATGATTTTTGTTCCTGCCACCAAGATACTTAACATTTTTCAGGACAAACAAAAGCTAACATGAAACAATCCAGATTCATATGATAGAATATGGAAATATTGTCTCTACTTAAGTACAGGTGGGAGGAAAAGTAGAAAGTGTTCCTTTGAAATAAGTCACTTGAAAACATTTGCTTTCAAATGTTAGTGCTTAACCATGAGCACAAAATTTGCCTTCCTCCAGGCTTTTGGCCTGACAGACAAGAACTCTGTCCCTATAGTCAGCAGATTTATCCATTTTGAGTTGGGAAGCACTGTCTTCAGCCCTGTCTTCCTGACGCCGATCCTGACAATCATCGTCAGGATCTCTAAACAGATGAACCCATTAGCCTAGTGAACCAACTGTCTCAGCTGTTTATTTACCAGCACATTAACGGTTTTTCCATCTATAACCACTGCCTGTGTGAAGATCAGCCGGGAGGTGGTGGGGGGGGGGGGGGGGGGGGGTGGTTACACACCTGGTTGTAATCCTGGGTTTATTTTTGCCCTGTTTCCATCGATACTTCTTGAGAGCTTCCTGTCTTCCAGGCACTGACCTGGGTGTGGGGATAGAGCAGTGAAAAAACAGACCGGGTCCCCCGCCCAGGGCACTGTCTTTTCCTCAGATTTCATTCGCTCATGTACATTTTCATAGTTGATCTAAAAGCGGCATTTGGTATGAATTCTAGGATTTCACACTTTTGGCATAATACAATGATCACACTCCCTTTCTCCTTTGCCCCAGCCAGTCCTTTCTGAATAAAAATCGTGGGGTTGGGGGCGGAAGGTAGTGATGTGATTGGGCCTGTGGGGAGGTTGCACAGGCTTGGGGAGGGCAGCGTGTCGTAGCGGGCCATATTTGTGTCAGGGATGGGAAAGGCACAGGGCACCCCTGTTGCCTAGTGCTGCAGAACCCTGGCCCTGGGATGAGCCTGCCCACTAGTCTGCATCCTAATCCTGCTGTTGATTGGAGATAACTTCAGCGGTCACAGGGCACCTCGTCTCCATGGCAACCCCTCTAAATATTCCTCTGGTGACTTGTGCTCTACATTCTGGCTGGATCAGAGCCCTCCTGTGGCAAAATATTCTAAAGATGTTAAAAGAGAGAGAGAGAAAAAAAAAGGCTCAACTAATAAATCTATTCTAAACGACTGAGTCATTTGTTTTGATTACCCGGGTGATTGCCAAATGTTAATTTAAAACTGAAATAGGCCATGAGCTCACTCCCCTAACAATGCTGAGTGTTTGAGCTAATACAGCTTGATAATGAGGGAGCCAGATCCACTGCCAGTGCTCATGTTATATGATAAACAGACATTTGGAGAAATATGCAGAACATCTTGGCAGTTTTCCTTTAACTCTAAGGGTTGTAAATACAAAGTAGAATGTGTTACCATGAGCCATTTCAAAGAAAGTTGACTTTTATTTTTTTAGAATTCAGAACTTTGTTTCTAAAAGGTAACTTTGCCTCTTGATTCTCATTTTTTCCCCTAACTTAGGCGCCTTGGAAGTTGTTCTCAACCGTATCCAGCCCTTGCTGAATACATCCTATCTGCCACACATTCAGCGTGAGGTAAGTTTTAGTAATTGCCACAAATCCTCACACTGATCTCCAACCTTCCAAGTTGTGGTATTAAGAGCGGCATTGTACAAAGGGCCTTATTTGTACAGGAGGTTTCAGAAGGTTCATTTTAATTGACCCAACCAATGTCACTGCTTACCCTAAATATTAGCTCTCGGGGAGAATGTCTTTTCAAGGGAAAATCTCATTTGCTTTCAACCTGGGCATATGAAAAGGGAATTTGCCAGGCACAACAGAACTATTTGAAGGTGTGCTTGAAAATAAAGATCTGCTAATGTCGCTGCATGAACAGTAGGGAGCAGGAAAGCTACATGGAGCAAATACTGGGATGGGATGGGGGAGACTTCTGCTGCCAGCCAGGAGGTTAGGTTGACCTGATCTGCTCTTAGGAATTTTTCTCCGTGGGTGGAAGGAGCCAGGGTACAGGACTGGCACTGCAAAATCTGGTGATAGAAGGCCAAAGAGTGCTTCTGCTGGGTGACATTAATAGGGTCCAGGAGATTTTCTTCTGATATGCCCTCAAGTTCAGAACAACCTGTGGGAAACCAGGTTGAGTAAGACCTTCCAATGCTTATATTGGATAAGCATTCTCTGTTCTCTTCATTTAGCCACAGTGACTTGTTTATACTCTGTGATGACTCAGGGTTCCTCAGTTTTCTCTTTGAGAGAGGGACATTGACCTTTGAAAATAATGAAAGGAAGGCATCTAAGAGAAGGCTCATCCAGGCACAATACAGGGATGGTTCCTCCTTTTTTGTGCCCCGGTCTCCGTGCGCTCAAAAGAGGGGATGTAACCTTTGCCAGCACTGTACCTGTCAGGATGTGCCATTTCATCCCTCAAAAGGTTGCTGCGTTTTTGCCTTCACCTTCACCCTGCCCACCCCTGCACGCAGCCACATGGTCAGTGTAGATACCTAGATTTCAGTTAGGGTACACGCTCACCAGGTGACAAGAATTGCCTTTGTTATGTCTACTTGCTGCAGAATTCCCCCCAGGTTTTAAAATATCTCTTCAAATACCTAAATGTATTAAACCTTAAATAGTAAAAAGCATAGGACAAACTTTTAGAAATGCTAAACCTGAATTTTATCCATTTCATTAATTATGGTGATAGTTGTAAGTCCTTCCAAGGCCCTGGGGCTTGAAGCAGACTCAGTGATAAAAGCTTTCATCAGCTTCCCTCTGCTGCTGGAGATGGAATCTTCATTTTTGGGTCTAAATCCTGCCATAACTCTCATTCATAGCCTTTACCTGTAATGGTTGTTTTCAAGCTTAAAAAAAAAAAATGATAGAAACCCATCTTCAAAAAATACAAATCTACAGATCTAACCCCAATAGAGAAAACCAACAATCTGCTTTGGCTCAAGTAGGAGGCTGTGACTCTCTTATCAGCCTCCACTGAGGGTGAACCCTATTGAAAGAGCAGAGATTTAAACGCTGTGCCCTTTCCCAGTTCTTATTTTTATTTTCCCACATAAAAGAGGCTAGATTCTTTAAGGAGATATAAAGAAGGGAGATAGAAAGATATAAAGATTCTTTAAGGAGATATGAAGACATCCTCTCGTCAGCTGGAAATGCCAGCTAGGTGAGACCTGGCTATTCACATGCATTGTTTGCCCCTAGTAATTCCATAGCAATCTGCAAATTCGATCAGCTTTATCGGCAGAAAACTTTGATAGAAACCATGTGTACAAGGGCTGTATTCTTAAAATGGAACATTTAAATCGAAGTTTTTCAAGCACACATTTCAAGTGGTTTTATGATATCAAGCACACCCCAGTGACATCTTTATGTTGACCAAAACTTGGTGTCCTTGGGTTTTTTTTTTTTTAGAGCAGCGAGTTTCTCAGGTGTGTCAGTTGAATAGAATCTGTTAAATTCTGTTTGTTTTTTTTTTAATTTATTTTTTATTTTTTGGAGTCTTGCTCTGTCGCTCAGGCTGTAGTGCAGTGGTGCGATCCGGCTCAGTGCAACCTCCATCCCTCAGGTTCAAGCAATTCTCCTGCGTCAGCCTCCCAAATACCTGGGATCACAGGCGTCTCTACACCACCATGCCTGGCTAATTTTTGTAATTTTAGTAGAGACAGGGTTTCATCATGTTGGCTAGGCTGGTCTCAAACTCCTGGCCTCAAGCAGTCCGCCCGCCTCGGGCTCCCAAAGTGCTGGGATTACAGGCGTGAGCCACTGCGCCCAGCCAAATCTGTTAAATTCTGTGTCCCTGTAACAGAAATATGTAAGATTACACAATTGCATCTTGTGTTCTTTCTTCCTTTCTTTTATTCATTCATTCTTTCAGCCCTACTATGGGCGAGGGCAGGAATGTAGTGGTGAGCACAAAAACAACAAAAAATACATTTTGGGTTTGATATTCTTCAAGGGTGGGACATGCCTAGATTATTTTCCCTTTTGCAGACGAGGAAACCGAAAATGGCTTTGCTTTTCTCAATTACATTGCCCAGTATTCAGTAGACGGGTATGGATGCAGGGGTACAGTTCCAAGTCCCCGTCTCTACTCTGCTTTTTGAGCCTATGATTTATGCCACTTCTATATAAGCATGTGCAAATAAAGTATTCAGTAATTGCCATGGATGCAGCTGTCCCTGGGACCCGAAGGCCCTAAAATGAAAATAAATGTAAACTGTGCATTTCACACTCTATTTTTAAAATGTTTGTTTGGAATAATTGAACAGTTTAGTAAAATGGGCTTTGCTGTTTCCACGTGAGGATATCTTGTTTATGTATTTATTTATTTTTGAGATGAAGTCTCACTCTGTCACCCAGCTGGAGTGCAGTGGCGTGATCTCGGCTCACTGCAATCTGTGCCTCCCAGGTTCAAGCGATTCTCCTGCCTCAGCCTCAGCCTCCCAAGTAGCTGGGATTATAGATGCGTGCGACAACGCCTAGCTAATTTTAGTATTTTTAGTGGAGACGGGGTTTCACCATGTTGGCCAAGCCGATCTCGAACTCCTTACCTCAAGGGATCCGCCCGCCTCGTCCTTCCAAAGTGCTGGGATTACAGGTGTGAGCCACCACACCCGGCCTATTTTGTTCTTTTAAATGATGGTGCATCCCCCTTTTAGTACAGTATTTATCATAAATTTTATTATTCAGAAACTTAGAATTATTCCATTTGGCTGCCTTTTAGTTTACAGAATTATTTGGAACTCAAGCTTGAACACATAATTCTTAACACATACGTGAACTGGGCTAAATTTGAGTATTTGTACCATAGTAGTGACAATATTGTTAATTAAACATGTATTTCACATGTAGGAGATATTTGTATCACTGACATATGGTCATTTTCATTATTGATTTGGCAGTTTTTTAATATTCACAAAACACAAAATTTTAAAATACAGTAGTCAAAGTGATTTGATTTGTGCCATTTGTATTGATATAGCCTCTCTTCTTGGTGCACTAGCAATAAGAAGGAAAATCAGCACAGATGGGTTACACAGACTTAGAGAATTTGGAAATAATCAGTTTAGAGCCAAGGTCTCAAACTGGTGGACTGGATCTGGCACACAGAGGTGTTCTTTTAAAATTTTAATTGCTAGCATTTAAAAATTGAAAGATTTCATATTTTTTGAAGTCCAAATTTTTCAGCTTCTCTTGAAATATCAGAAGATCTGGCAATATTGAGCCCTCACTCCTGTTTGGCTACACTAGGCTGGAGCCAAATGGCTGCTGTTTCTTTTTTTTTTTTTTTTTTTTTTTGAGATGGAGTCTTGCTCTGTCACCCAGGATGGAGCGCAGTGGCGTGATCTCCACTTACTGCAAGCTCCGCCTCCCAGGTTCATGCCATTCTCCTGCCTTAGCCTCCCAAGTAGCTGGGACTACAGGCGCCTACCACCACGCCCAGCTAATTTTTTGTATTTTTAGTAGAGACGGGGTTTCACCATGTTAGCCAGGATGGTCTCGATCTCCTGACCTTGTGATCCGCCTGCCTCGGCCTCCCAAAGTGCTGGGATTACAGGCGTGAGCCACCATGCCTGGCCGGCTGCAGTTTATCTAGCTAAAGCATGAACTCTGAAGTTTGCCACAGTCTCCGGCAGTCTCTGTAGTCTCCTTGACACTAAGGACAAGGGTTGGTTGCCATTATCTGAATGTTCAACCCCTATAGACATGTGAGTTTTCAACCCCAGGTCTAGATAAAACTGAGGTTGCAAACTTAAGGTCATCCTTTTTCTCAAAATACCAGCTTGCTAATTTTCAGGGGCATGACATAGGGTGACAGTCATATTAAGGAGGTGCTTTAAAAGGGTTGAGGGCAAACATTTCAGAGGAAGGATACTTTCTGATGATGGTACCTGATTAAGAGAAGGAGCATCAACAGGTATGGGTGTTTTATTTTATTCTGGAGGATTCCTGTAGTCTACTTTGGTGCTTCTGACACTTTAATGTGCAGATTCTGATGCAGCAGGTCAAGAGTAAGGCCTGAGATTCTGCATTTCCAACAAGCGCCAGGTTGTACCACTGCTGATCTGAGGACCTGCCTCTCCTTGAGTAGCAACGTTCTAAGAAAAATGAGTCAGGCAGTGATGGTGCTAATGTTTAGAACATACACTTTTCTCTGGCCTGAGAAAGAAAAAGAGATATGGACCAGGGTATTTTGGGTTGAATCTTCCCAGATAAATCTGGATCTACTTGGAGCAGAGGAGGTGAAAAATCAATTATTTTCAATACAGTATAGCACATGGAAAAGATAAATCTAACTCTGATTTTAAAATTTGTTTTAAATTAAGTGCCTCTGGTAAAAAAAAAAAAAAAAAAAAAAAAAGCTAGATATGCTCAAGAATCATGAAATGTAGGGATTAGAGCTTTTAATTTTAGAAAATTTAGGAAAATATGGGGCTGTTAGCAAACTTGTAAATTAGACCACAGAAAACAGGATAATTATCAAATCCCTGGATATATGATAACCTTGTAAGCTACAAAATGATTTTAAAAAGTTGGAAAGAAAGAAATCAACAGTTTCAAATATATACAGTCCTATAGTGAAAAAGTGTAATTAAAATGAAAAAGCACACCAGGAAAAATTTGTGGCACATATGACAAGATACCTAATTTCTATATCATGCACAGAGCTCATACAGATTGTAAGAAAAGTGCGCACAGGCCTAGCACGCGGTCGGTGCTTCGTAACTGTTGACTGAATGAATTATCCAATTGATAGATTGGTAAAAGACACTCAATGTTATGTCACAATGTAAAGAAATGCATGGAAAACATTCAGCCTCACTGGTATGCAAAAATAAGCATATTTAAATGTCAACAAGGCACACCTCTACTAAGTTAGCAGAAGTACAAAAAGAAAACCCAATGTTAATATGGTTAACTTGAAATGGATATGCGCTTATTCACTGCTGGTAGCAATGTAAGTTGGTACAAAGCCTTTTGGAACATTGTTTGGCAATATATGGCTAAAGGCACAAAGATTGGTACCCTTTAATCTAATAATCATACTTTGGCAAATGTGTTCTAAGAAACAAATTATTCTAAGAAAAGAAAAAAAGCTGTATGTTATAGTGGTTCATCACAGTGTTATTTGTGAGGACAAAAAGAATTTAAATGTCTAATGTGAAAAAAATAGTTCATATATTCAACAAATAGTTTTGATTGAACGGATTATGATACATCTATGCAGTGGAATTTCATGAATCTTAAAAATTATAATTTTCACGCTTACATTAGCAATATGAAAGAATTTGTATAATACGGTCTTACTAAGAAATGCAGGATGCAAAATTGTATATATGCTGTGATTGTAACATGCAAAGTGATATGTACCTGTGGACAAGAACTAGAAGGCACAAGGAAAAAGTGTAAGTATCACTTTATTTGAAGTTATATTCATGTTGTGATGTTGTTTGTACATTTTGCTATAAGTATATGCTCACTTAGATGTTGAGAATCTTCCACTTTTATGTACTTACCTCCATATCACAAGCCGGATATTCTAATCTATCACAGAGTAGGTGCTTAGTAAGTGACCAGGAAACATGAGGACTCCTGTCCAGAGTCTAAACATGGGGTTCCAATGCTCTAGTTCCTTCTCGCTTGTTGTGTTTCATCATCCAGAGCCCCCATTTCTCTTTCTTCCATATTTGGTGGTTGGTAGAGGCATCTTGGTATACCACATGACACCAAGTATAAATATTTGTTTCAGAGCTTTTAATGAATGTGTAGCAGTTCCAGGCAGGGAATGAATCTTCATGTTTAAAGGTCCAGTGTTCACTTAACGAACATCTTAATGGAGCTGTAGCTCAAGAGCAATGCCCATTTCATCTTCTGATTTCTTTTAGATAAGCAACAAAAATTCACTTTAAGGTCATGAGCCTCCTTACAGCAGTCCCCCTTACCTTCAGCTGTATTCCCTGTTTCAGATGTACTTGTTTCTCTGCTGTAAGTACACTTTTCTCTTCTAATTAGGTCAGTTACTTCATGTCTGTTTTTCTTTTTTGACATGGTTTCTTCTGGCTTTGGCACCACATATTTTCCCCATATGTCATTGCCTCTGGAGCTTCATGTTGCAATAGTTTTTCAAGGGGAACGGAGAGCACATTGCTAAGGGTGGGGGATGGCTTTCGACTCTTTTGCCTGCCCTTTGCTTCAGTGAGTGTTCGTATTTCTTTTGGGCCTAGTTCTGTTTGGTTTTGTAGTCTTCAGAGTCGGTTATGTTTGGACTTAAAGATACTTAAGTAAAAATAATGGTAAGTTAGAGATATGTCTGGCAAAGGTGCAGCACATTTGTTAAGGTTACTGGTTTATTTATCTCCCTTGTCTCTATGGCAACTAAATCTGGGTCTGGGATTTAATGGACTTAGTTCTGACCTCTTGTAACATCTCCTAACTTTTCCCAGCCTCTGATTTAGAAAGAATTCATTTTCACTTGAGGAGAGAAACTGTCTCACTTACAAAAGGGGTCCTAACTGGACTCTCGAAAAGTGGAATCTCTAGTCTTTGATTCTTACACAGTCTTCAACCAGAGTACCCACTGTGGTTGTAAAGAAAGCTAAGAAGTCATGCAGAAATACACACACACACACACACACACACACACACACACACACACACAATATCTCAAGGAAATACTTTTCTTTTTAGTGAAATAAAGTATTATTTAGTTAACGTGAATGAACTGCCTGTAAAGAGAACCTTTTGTCAGAATACCAAATCAATGGAACCATTGATTGGACATTATGTTTTCATTTTGTAAAAGTATCTCCTTTACCCATTACAGGATTATAAATTTGCACACATATAAATGTTTGAACCATATTTTAGAGTTCAAGTATATTAAATTGTGCCATGGAAGTCCACAATAAAGATTGGGTTTGACCAGGATTCTCATGGAAGAAGTCAGATTTGGACAGTTAAGTTCAAATCTAGTGTTCCATCTACACAACTGATGTGAAATGAGGACATAGATACCTGATCTCTAAGGTAGGTAGAGTCAAACTCTAAGGTAGGTAGAGTCTTGGACTTCAACTGGTTCAAATGGGCCTTTAAAATTTTTTCTCTTCTCCTGTATGGTGCTTTGAGACTTACAAAAACATTCCAGTTTTAAGAATTTACTAATTTATTCATCCGTTTACAGGTCTTTGCAGCTTCTCTAAGAATAAGCTCACATGTGAATTTTCTTTGAAACCCCTAAACAAAGGAGTCAGTAAATGATTAATTATCAAGTATTGCACAGAGACTGAGGCAAGGGAAGTGACAGAAGTGCTCTTCTGTCCTTACTCCCCAAGTATAAAATATTAGAGTTCAGATCTGTCATCAAGTTTAGTTCAAGCCCAATAGGAACTTGTGATTACTTAGTAAGGTTTTTGAACATCATAAAAGTTCAGTGCATATGGAAGTTGTTTTAAGATTTTGTCCATCATCAACTCTTCTATTAATAGGCAAAGATTTGAGAAGCCAACAACAGATGCTCACTTGTAAGAGAGAACCATGCTTGGGAGATGAATGTTGGATGCTCCTTACTTTCTGAGTTTGAAACCTTGACTCACTTGTCTTATAACCGTGGACGTAGAATATTTGTTAGATTAAGGTCATAGCTAAATCGTACAAATTTTATTATGATCAGTACAATAAACATAGCTGGGGTCAAAGCTTTTATGGAAATCACAATGTTAAGGCCTGATGTGCTTAATAATTCTTGAGAAAGAATGGCACTTTTATCATTATCATTGTCATCATCATTATTATATCAACCTTATATCACATGGTGAAAGCCCAGTGTGGTGAACTGTGCTAATAATTGTTATAATTTATGTATTTCATTATTGATATTTCAGTTTTGCTTGAACAGCTGTAGGGATCAATTTAAAATAAAAAGGAGGAGATATGTAAAAATGTATTTAGAATAGTAGTCTCATTGTTCTATCTTATCAGCCAGATAAGCTTTGTGCTTTGCAGAGCATCTCTCACTGAAGGATACCTAATTATTGGATAAGTAATTAATTTCTTTAACAGTTCTTGGGCTGGGTGCAGTGGCGCATGCCTGTAGTCCCAGTTACTCAGAAGACTGAGGCATGAGAATCGCTTGATCCCGGGAGGAAGAGGGTGCAGGGTGCAGAGATTGCACCACTGCACTCCAACCTGGGTGACAGAGTGAGACTCTGTCAAAAAAACAAGAAAAAAACAAAAAAATCCAAACCAAAGAACAGTTCTTCACCTAAGTAGAAAAGCAGAAAAACAATGGTTTGTGGTCTTTGTGAGTCTGTGGACATCTCTTAAACCATATGTGATAGGACCATTTCTTTTTCTTTTTCTTTCTTTCTTTCTTTCTTTTTTTTTTTCCTTTTTTCTTTTTTTTTTTTTGAGACATAGTCTCACTCTGTTGACCAGGCTGGAGTGCAATGATGCTATCTTGCCTCACTGCAACCTCTTGCTCCTGGGTTCAAGTGGTTCTTGTGCCTCAGCCTCCCGATTAGCTGGGACTATACGCTTGTGCCACCAGGCCTGGATAATTTTTTGGTATTTTTAATAGAGACAGGGTTTCACCATGTTGGCCAGGCTGGTCTCGAACTCCTGACTTCAAGTGATCCACCAGCCTCGGCCTCCCAAAGTGCTGGGATTAGAAGCATGAGCCACTGTGCCCAGCCGATAGGACCATTTCTGTACACAGTCTTTAGGGCTAAAAATTCATAATTTAGATAAGGTACGCTGTATGTTTCTTTCCCAGGACCAGGAGAACTTTTCCTATCGGTAGTGGTGAGAGTTTGTGTATATAATTGTCAGTGTGCACAGGCAAAGGAATTTATAATCCAGAGTGTCTTTTGCTCCCTACAGTGGTTCAAATGGAAACTAATTGGAGAGGGTGAGTTCCACCCTTTGCATTGGGCTCATGGGACAGGTTTGAACTGGAAAACAGTACAACGTGCTCCAGTATTTTTAGCCTATCCCTTATGTTCCCAACTCTGCCCTTTGAACTGTCAGTTCTCATAGACTTCACATAGGATCTTGACCTGACTTTTGGTCCTCTCATGGGTGTTTTCCATTTTCCTGACTGGGGCAATGTAAGGCACAAAGAGTAAAGGATTTGGTCGGAGTTACTGTCTTAAATTGTACTCTGCTTTCTCCAGGAAACTGGAAGCTTCTGAAGCGCAAGAAGCCTGATGTTTCCTCTTATGTCCTTTGTATCATTTATTATTTAGTGCCAGAGACTTAGTAGGTATTTACTAGAGATATAGTTAATTGAATGAAAGGCATTGTGTAAAGTACAAACCATAGCATTACCGTGGTATTACACAGGACTGTCTTAGGATCCCTGTTCTTCTAATATCCGTATTCCTGAATTGTTGGAGGATATCCTTGAATAGAACAGTCCCTCTTCCCGCATTGTAGCATGACATTATTTTTTCCTGGCATGTTATCAGCAAGTTTTTCAGACAGAAAAGTTGAAATTATACAGTGAACGCTCCTATTCCTACCATTAATCCATCTTAATTTTTGGATGTATTTCAGAGTACGCTGAAGGCATCTGTATGCTTTACCCCTAAACACTTCAGCTTTATCATTATGTGGTTTCAATTTTGACTTATTTAGAGCTGCTTTCAGATTTGTTGAGATCCTGATATTTATTTTGGTGGTGGCTAAGAAGAGGTAATAACTCGAATGTGCAATATGCTGAGTTTTCAGACCCTGGAAGTTTCTCTTTGTTTGTAACTACCAGCAAGTATACGGACACATACGTATTGCTGTCCCTTCCCCGCTTCATTATATGGTCACATTATTTGTATTGTTGAAACTTGGAAAGGCAGCCTAGGAAATGCAGTTGAGGGGTTGTGGATATGAATGAATTCAAAGAATTGGGGTTGAGAATAGTAGGGCAAAAGGTTAGAGTTAGCTACTATAAAGGGAGGATAGAATTGGGTATAAGGAGTGGGGAAGAGATTCAGATCAGGAAGTTACCAGCATGATACCACTTTCATATATGAAGTCTAGAGAGGGTTTGGTGGCGTTTATATGACCTAAAGGTCATGGATTGAATAAACACTAAGAGTGCAAATAGAGTCCTTCCAGTCTAGTGGTTTTCATATTATATTCCATGGAACCCTAGAATTCATAGAAATGTCTCAGAGGTTTTACTAACATTTGAATTATACTTTGGCAAGTATATTGAACTATTTTTAAAAACACGAATAAGAAAACCTAACAAAAACACTTGACTGTGTTTCATAGAAAATTTTAACATCCTGGAGAACACATACTGATTGACATTTTTATTTTATTTTATTATTTTTTTGAGATGGAGTCTCGCTCTCTCGCCCAGGCTGTAGTGTAATGGTGTGATCTCGTCTCACTGCAACCTCTGCCTTTCAGGTTGAAGCGATTCTCCTGCGTCAGCTTCCTGAGTAGCTGGAATTACAGGTGCGCTCACCACTATGCCTGGCTAATTTTTGTATTTTTAGTAGAGACGGGGTTTTGCCATGTTGGCCAGGCTGGTCGTGAACTTCTGACTTCAGGTGATCCACCCGCCTTGGCCTCCCAAAGTGCTGGGATTACAGGCGTGAGCCACCGCACCTGGCCCTGATTGACTTTAAAATAAGTAAAGGTTATTAATGTCAACCTAAAATAAAGTTTTGACTAACACTTATCTGTCATCCATCAAAGTCGGGGTAGTATTTCTATGTGGGAATAAAGACAAAAGGTCCACAGCAGGACCATTACACTAAAGCCATGGGTGTTAAGGCATTGGCCTGCAAAAGCTGGAGTTACGTTTTGGTTTCCAGTTACCATGAGCACTTATCCATCTGTTATATTTAGATTTTTTTTTCTAGTACCTTTAGGAATCTGCAAACAGACGAGTATCTGCTTTAAACTTGAAACTACCATAAAAGGAGAGAGATGGTTAGGATGCAGGCGACTGGCTACAGTGTCATCCTTCAGATGGGCCTATGTAAATGGATTAGGGAACCTTCAAAAAGATCTCTCTTCTGGCCCAAACTGCTCAACCTAGTCTGAAAACGTATGTGTGCAATATTGCACTTCATTGTGAGATGTGATGTTCAGGGCTTCTTTAATAATGCCTTAAAAAACCTTAAAATGGGTTTGGCAGATTTCTTTCATTTGGAGGCTATGGTACTCAACTTTGGTGTTTTTCATTCCAGACTGTACCACATTCTGTGCCCATAGTTTGGAAAACATTTTGGAAGCCAGTACCTGCTTGTGCGTAGCTGCAGTCAATTTTTAAAGGTTTTGCTGATGTATATTTTATTTTCCCCTAACATTTATTAAGATCTTCAAAGTTGAAATGACTTTGCAGTGGCCACCTTTATCCCCATCATCAAGAGGCTGCCATTAACAGCATTTTATTCTACCTGTTTTATCACGTATCTGTCCATCCCTCTATCCATCAGTCTGTCTTATTTTTGGGTGCATTTCAAAGTGAATGTAGCAGATTTCACCAGTTAACTTCATAATATTTTATACACTTGAAGTCTAGCTTGTTGAACAGTACACAAATGTGACCAAATTGCTATAGAATGCTGTGAAAGAAGGTATAAAATAAATGCCCCAGTTTTGCTGGGAAAAAATTTAGGAGCCTTATTTTAAAAGTAACAGGTATTCTGGAATCCTGGCATGGAGTTGGAAAAAAAAAAATACTAGCTAATTTTTAAATTGGAACTTTTTTGTGACTCAGACATTGCTGACCCCTAAAAAAGAGGGGATACACTTGTAAATTTTATTTTCATCCCAGGCAGGAGCCAAGTAACTTCCTGTTCTTATAGAGAGGCAAGATCATGTTGAAAAGTGTTATAGGCATAGAATGTTGGTTACGCCCACAGAATCGATTGATTGCATTTGGAAGGCAGAGGAACAGTTAACTGAGGACTAAGTTGATCTGTGCAGGGTCTGATTCCAAACCCTGGTGTCAAGGTGTTAAGTGCAAATTAATATTATTTTTTTTTTTTTTAAGAAAACACTCTTGTTACAATTTGGACAGAGAGAATGGTATGGAGATGAAAGGTTCTCCTGTATAGTTTTGCCCCTATTTATGTGGAAAGCACACCCTACATTCTTGCAAAGCTGTGTTGTTCCCTTTATTCTCAGTCCCCAGAATTGTGTGCAAACACTCTCTCTTGGCCAGGGGTTTGACTGGGTATGTTTCCTTCTGGAAGTCTTCACTAGCACTCTTGAGTTAGCTGGCAGGAGATCCCTTAAAATCATTTCCAAGCAGTATTTCTCACTTCCCTATAGGGGCAAATCCTGTACTTTCCACTTCAGTTCCAGCTGCTGTTGCTTGGTAAGAAACAGATTTCTGCTGTGTTCTCAATCCTCAGACGGTGTATGAAAATTTAATGTATAAGAACAAAGAGGCTGAGCGCGGTGGCTCACGCCTGTAATCCCAGGCGTGATTTGGGAGGCCGAGGTGGGTAGATCACCTGAGGTCAGAAGTTCGAGAGCAACCTAGCCAAGATGGCAAAACCCTGTCTCTACTAAAAATACAAAAATTAGCTGAGCGTGGTGGTGGGCGCCTGTAATCCCAGCTACTCAGGAAGCTGAGGCAGAAGAATCGCTTGAACTCGGGAGGCAGAGATTGCAGTGAGCCAAGATTGCACCACTGCACTCCAGCCTGGGCGACAGAGCGAGACTGTCTCAAAAAAAAAAAAAAAAAGAAAAAGAAAAAGAAAAAGAGGACAGAAAATATTTTGGGCAGGGATTAGTTGGGGGATGTGGGTGGGAAACCTGGTGATTAGATATATTTAAATGCGTCATGTCAGTGTAGAACGTGAATTAAAAAGAAATTATATATGGAGAGTTGTAAGAAATTTGCCAAACCCTTCAGACACACACATGACCCTTTAAAACCCATTAAAACTCCTTGGCACAATGGAATAACATGAACTTTGGTCTTGGAAGAGACTATTAGGTTGCATCGTTTTTGATTTCTCTACCCCTGACTTGCTCTTTGATCTTGGAAAGTGACTGACTTGTCCTGTGATTGTTTCATAATCACCCATAATAAAACTGATTTACTGTATATAGTGAATAGTTAAGTTTAAAACTATATCTAGTTTCCGTTATAGCTCAAGTTTATGTATTATTAGTGTTTAGACATTAACATTAAGCTTTCAAATCAGATTAATTTGAAAAAAAGTTTCATGTATGAATACTTTATATTCTGTAGTTCATACACTCAGTACCACCCTTAATTAAATGGTATTTCCACAAATCAGTTTGGAAGATTTTCTTCCTGCAAAATGTATGTTTAAAATACATGAAAATTGATGGGACTATGTATTTATGGCTAGTAGGAAAGTGGAAAGTTTTTTAGATTTATGCTTAGGACAGGTGATAGTACTTGAGCTTCTATTCTTAGTTTGACCTTGCCTCCTCCCACCCCCTTAAAGCAAGACACTTAATCTCTTTAATGTCTCAGTTTATTCGTCTTTAACACCTGTAGTCTTATTTTATGAAAACGGTACCAGGTTTGTATTTGGTAGCATTTGAGGACTTGATATAAAAGGTGGCATGGAAGTTCAAATTATATAGAAAGTATTTGTATGCTGAATGATAATCTTGACAAATTACTGATTACTACATTTAGAAAGTTGCAACTCTGGAGGGAATTGATATTTGATATTGTTTTCCTGTGTGTTCTAAGTTACCACCATAACAGTAGGAAAATAAACCCTATCCTGGCTGTGTTACAAAGGGATTAACTCACTTCTTCAAGTTGTTACTAAATCTCCAGCCCTTTAAACAACAGAAATAAAAAGTGTTCCTCATTTTAATTTTTCCCAAATAAAAGTCTTATAACTAACCTTGGCTTAATTTTTTCTTTTCTTTTGTTGAGGGCGTTCCAAGTTATTTTCTTTGTGAGGAGCAGAGGATAAACCATGTCAGTTACTTAAAGCAACTAAAAATACCCTGTACAGATAGGCAGAGGACTATGCTTTTGATTTTTAGATCAAAGCGAAGAAGCAAGATTTTATGGAGCTTGCTTATTATACACTTATTCCCAGCTACTTGTGCCTTTTCAGATAATTAAATATTAACTAAATACAAGAGGATTAAATAGCTAGACTTTAAGTAAAACTAAAATACCCATATTAGTATTTTGTAAACTCTGTATCATTGAAGGTTTAGGCTGATATGAAAGAGAGGGAATTCCTATCATGGGGATTGCCTGTCTTTTCACAATGACCTGCCACTAGATTTTATAGTATATGATAAATGTGTGTGTGTTTATTGTGAAAGTTGAGTGAATCATATGAAAAATTAAGTATACTTGAAAAATCAAAAGACATTACCTACTTGGGTACAAAGCCTGATTTTTATATGTATTTCTTTTATGACCATATTATGTTATATTAAAGTTTGTATAGTACTTGGACATATATTATTTAATTTCGTTCCTAAAACAATTCAATAGGGAAAGCAAGACAGATATTAATATTCCCATTTCATAGATGAGGAAGAAAAATTAACTTGGCTTGTAAGCAATTCAGCAGAATCAGAGATTGCATTTGAGATTTTTGATTCTAAGTCTGGTGTGCTTTCCTTGGGTTACAACACAATAAAGTCAAAAACATTTACTGTTATTTTCATTAATTGAAAGCTTAAAATCAATTTAAAATTTTAACAGTATAAAATTTAATGGTATAAAAATACTGTTAAATTAATTTGATGACGTTAATTTTTAAATTGATTTTTAAATTTGCTGAAAGTGTTTTAAAATCGGTATCCTTTTTCACAGTTCCTGAATTAATCTCTTCTCTGTACATTTCCTGTTCCAGTATGATAATTTATATAGGCTTTAGCATTTACTTATGGTATTAAATGAGTAGACAGTTTGAAGGGAATTAAGATTAATTAGGTCTTGCAATTCTTATAATACTCCTGGTTTGCCACACTGAATTGCCATGACGTAGCTGGGGATCCCTGTTTAAACATCTAACAAAGATAGCTGCCAGTATACTTAATTTTAAAACGGTCTGCATCTATTAAGCTGCCTTATAAACATCAACCCCTTTTCTGAAGTCCAAAGTTAGTTTTTTAAAATGTTCACTGATAATGGAGTGGGGGTGCTGGTGACATTTCTTTTTCTTGTTTATCTGTAAAGACAGGGAGGTGCAATCTAAGTTAGGAAATCAGTGACAAATAGTTGTAGAACATGGGTCACCTGGCTTCAATTAGTTATGTGACCTTTAAGAAAACAAGTGCCCATTTCAGAAAAGACTGACCTTTGAGGCTACAGACATCAAGCTACTCTTCTACTTTAAGGAAGAAACAATGACAGGGTTAATTTAAAACTCTGATGCAGACAGAGTTGAAAAATCCATGACAGATTTATATAACAAACGTGGATGGTGTTTTGTTTTCCCAGCATGCAGTTTTAAGGTCAGACTTATGACTCAGAGCTGTGCACTTCCCTGGTGGTATGCATCAGTGACATGTTGCCAGTCTAATCGTCCAGAAGGGCTTGTGCCCAGCTCAGCTTGCTCCATTATAATCCCCAGCTGAGAAGCCACCTTTCATTTTTTAAAATAGATAAGGAAGACAACATGAACATTTGAAACTCAAATACTATATGTACTTTATAACATTTCAGCCTGAAGACTTGATGAACACTAAGGTGCCTCTTTAATTTTGAGAAGTATACTCTCCATTGCCACTAATCTATCATGGTATGGCACTGTGTGAGGATATGTTGTGTGCATTGTCAGTATCAGCATTTTGCTGAGTTTACTGTTTTTTAGTTCATTGGCAAGGCATCGTGGGTTTTGGTGCAAAGAGCATGGATTTGGAATCAAAAGCCACTTCCTCTCTGGGTGGCTGATTAGCTGAGGGTAACCTTTGCATAGCTGGCGTGGGATTTCCAGATGGCATCCTCTCTGCATGAACAAAAACAATGTGCCATTTCAGTAAACTTTGGTGGGTGCTCCCTGATCCACTCTAGATCTTTTCACCTCTTTCCTTTTACTCTCTCCCTTTCTTGTAAATCAAAACTCCCATTCCTTTAGTGTGACTGATCTCTTTTGGGGGTTAGAAGAAAGCAATCTGATTAAACTAACTGCTGTTTTTAGTTGGTTCATCCTATCTTTAAAAAAATGTATATATTTCAAGGCTGGGATCAGTGGCTCACACCTGTACTCTCAGCACTTTGGGAGGCTGAGGCGAGTGAATCACTTGAGATCAGGAGTTCGAGAGCAGCCTGACCAACATGGTGAAGCTCTTGTCTCTACTAAAAATACAAAAATTAACCAGGCATGGTGGCACACACCTTTAGTCCCAGCTACTCAGGAGGCTGAGGCAGGAGAATTGCTTGACCCCGGGAGGCAGAGGTTGCAATGAGCTGAGATAGCACCATTGCACTCCAGCCTGGGCGACAGAGTGAGACTCCATCTTAAAAAATAAATAAATAAATAAATAAATAAATGTATTTTTTTTCTTACATCCTTGTGATAATATTTGTCAATAAGAGACTGATTAAGTTAATTGTGGTATAGCTTCACAATTGGATACTATGTACGTGTCCAAAAAGTAGAAGCTCTTTACGTACTGACAAGGAAAATTCTCTGAATATAAATAAATGGAACTAGCAATAGAATAAATAGAAAAAGCAAGGTGCAGAAGAGTATGTATAGTATACCACTATTTATGTTTGTTTTTTAAAAAAGAGGAAAAACAAAAAATATATATTGCTGCCTGTCTTTTATAAGCCCGGTATCTCCAGAAGCATAAAGAAGACACTGGTATCATTGGTTATCAATGGAGAGGGGGAAGTAGATGTCTGGGGATAGGTAGGGGGAGGAAGACTTTTCACTATGTATTCTTTCATAGCTCTTCAAAAATACGTCTTTGGAAATAAACCTATGCAAAAAAAGAACGTTCATAGCAGTATTATTCATAGTGGCTAAAAAGTGGAAATAACCCAAATGTCCATTACCTGATGAATGGTTGAACGATATGTGGTGTATCTATACAATGGACTATTATTCAGCCATAAAGAGAACTGAAATACTGATGCATGTCATAGCATGGTTGAACCTTGAAAACATTATACTAAGGGAAAGAAATCTGCCACAAAAAGCTGCATATTGTGTGATTCCATTTTTATGGAAGCATTATGCTAAGTGAAAGAAATCAGCCGCAGAAGGCCATATATTGTATGATTCCATTGCCAGAAGTGGCACATCCATAAAGACAGAAAGTAGGTTAGTGTTTCCCAGGGGGTGGGGTGGGGTGGGGTATGCAGAGTGATGGTTAAGAGGTCCAGGATTTCTTTGGGAGTGATGAAAATGTAGAATCGGATGGTGGTAATGATTGATATACGTTATGAATATACTAAAAACAGCTGAATTGTACACTTTATAAAGGTGAATTTTATGATATATAAATTGTTTATTTTAAATTTTACTTAGAGAAGGGTGTCTCACTATGTTGCCCAGGCTAGTCTTGAACTCCTGGCCTCAAACGATCCTTCTGCCTTGGCCTCCCAAAGCACAGGTGTGTAAATTATATCTCAATAAATAAGATAACGTAGCAAAACAACTTGAAGTCATGAACATGGAAACTTAAAGAATCACTGTGAACATACAAAACAATGAACAACTAAAGTTTTCACCTAAGAAATGTTTTTATTCTAAAATATTTTACATATTATCTCTATAATGACAAAGAACTTCATGTTCTTTAGCTACCTTCACTCACGCTCACCTGGGATTATTTCATTTTATAAGTGAAGATTGTTAACCCAAATGAAACCCTGATTGATAAAATTTTGGGTGAAATAACTGAAGAAAGAATGTGTGATTATCTGGAATTGAGATGTTGTAGCTGCAGGCCTTGCCCAGGCTGTGCCAGTAGGAGAGGAGGTATGGAGCCTCAGAGAATCTTTGGGACCAGTGTACCCTTTCTCTCCTCACAGCTCATCCCAGAGCTGTCCCTGCCTCCTTAGGCTGATATGCCCCTGTTCCCTTCCTCGCGTTCTCCTGCGGTGAGCTGAGGCACAGGGTTTAGGGACCCTATTGTGATAGGAGGAGATTAGCTTCGGGACTCTGGGATGAGATCTGTGGACCTGAAAATATAGCCTCTATGATCCTAGTCACTGTTCATGCATGGAGAGTGACAGCTAAGAGGTCTGGGGTTTCTTTTGGGTGGGAATGTGAGGTGCTCGGTCATTGTGGACATACAGCAATGGTCTGTCTACACAATGGTCAGATAATAGTCTTCTTACAGTCATCCCAACTCTAGATGCTTTAGCCGGAGTTCGTCTTGGGGTGGGTATGGGGGATTGATCACAACATATTTTTGGTCAAGAGTTGGGTAGATGGTGCATAGTTTGGTTCTGCCACCCTGGGACCTTGGGCATTGCTGTACTCACCCAAACTATGTCTCAGCACAAACAACCTCATCTCCTGAGCTGCAGAGTCCTTTCTGTAAGTGGCTTGATGAGACAGGGTCTTTCAGATCCATGTCCTTGGCATTTATTCAGAATTAACTCATGTAATACGATGCTAATCTGCATTCTGGCTGGAGCTGCATATAGGTAGCCTCTTTTCATTGTTGGCCTTTATAGCCAACTTAAGCTCAGAGATGTGAAGCAAGGGTGGCCTGCCTGATGAATTAGTGCTCATAAAGTAAACCCTTATTTGTTGTGTTGGAAAGTTTATTGACTCTAGCCAGAAAAGGTCTAATTATCCATTGGGCTAACTGGGCCCTTTCCTGGCAGGGAAGATGTAGGGAAGACCCTCCGCAGCTCAAGACTGGGCAGGTGACCTAGACCTATTGGGTATTTATTTCATTAGAGGATCAACAGAGGAGAGATTTGTTCTCCCCAGGTCTCCATCATCTGTTCATAAACCCTCCTGACCCATGTTGAATCCACAGACTGTCCCCACTGGGCTGTCAAGCTGCTAGAGGCCAATTCCTCTGAGTCTCTGAGGTTTGCTCTCTGCTGCCCCAGTCATTCTCAGGCCCATGGTCCTTGCAGCTGGGCTCTTGGCCAACATCCTGAGCTCTTATCTCTTTTCCACATATCACCCGTGAGTTAGTAAACTTGATAAATTCTATTTGTAGGAATCTGCTGCTTGGATCAGCCACATTTTTAGCGTGTAGTTGAATTAATAATAATATATAGTGCTTACTGTGTGCCAGCCACTGTTCTAAATGTTACAAATATTTACTGCTTTATTTCTCACAATGACCCTCTTACATAGGTACTATTATCATCCCCATTTTATAGATGGGCAATTTAGTCACAGAGAAGTTAAGTGAAACTTGCCAATGTCATACCACCAGTAAGTGGTGGAGGCAGGATTCAAGTCTAGATATTCTGGCTTCAGTCTATGCTCTTAGCCACTGCACTATATTCTCTTGAATCATTATAAAATAAATATACTGATACTATCTCAGGGCAAATTTCCTATTATTTGTCTTGGAACTAACCATGTTAATTATTCAACCAATCTCATATAAAGTTAAGCCTTAAATTTCTTTCATGGAAGCCTTCAAAAATAGTTATGGTCCAGTCTAAACCATTTTACCTGATTTTCATTGAACACAATAGGACAACCACTCCTTGTTTCATTTTCTGTACCTTAGATAATCTGGTCTTATTTATACCAGTCAGGTACATACTTCCCATGTTTGTTCGTGTTGATTATCACACTGATTGGAAATGAGCCAGAGGGGTGGGGATGTGAGGTGAATGGGGTGTGATCTTTCCAAGTACATGTTCTTTGGTGGCTTCTGCTCCTCTAGCTGCAGACTCTCCTTGCGTTCTCCTTTCTGGACTTCGTGTTCCTGTCGTTCTGTTTCATGTACTTGCTGCCTGGCATGGTGAACTTGTTGTTTGACTTCAAAGGCTTTGAAATCACTCACTCTTGTTCCTTAAGTGTCAGCTGTTTTAGGTAGAGCCTCTGCTTCCCCATCCAACCTAGTCCATATCTCTCTCAGCTCTGTGTCAACTACTGCTTCCAAGTTAGCCAAAGTTTATCCGTGAACTTTATTTTTCTTTTTAAGTCTAATAGGGTTTAACTGAGCAAAGAGTAGGCTAAGAGACTCCAGCATTAACCATAACTGTGGCGGAGATAACTTGACTGGACCCTTGCATGAGAGAATCTGCAAAATGTGTCATCTACACACACAACTGTCCCTTAGTCTCAGGATATGTGACCCAGATTAACCTCTGTTGATGAATATAAAGTCAAGGGATAACAAGCCCCATTTACCGTACATAGCATTCCTAAAGTTTACATTGTCATGTGTAAAGATCCCTTGCTAATATGGTACAAGGAATAGTGCCTTCGGAGTCCAGACACTCAGCTTTTAGACCTGGAGCAGCTGTTAACTCAGGGAAGCAGGTCATCTCTCCATCTCTGGGTCTCAGCTTTTCCATCTATAAAATGAGATGATTGGATTAGGTGGTATCTAAGACCATTTCCAACTCTATCATGCGATCTTTTTGAAGCTGGAGACACCCTCGGTCCTGGCTCACTTTTCTTTAGGTCCGCCAAGCCTCTCCAACTTGTGGAGGAGCCTATAGTCTGTCCTCACCATGCACAGGTTGAAAAACAGGGAAGACAAGCTGCCATTGAGGGTGGTAATCTAATGGCAGACCACACACCAACAAAATCACTCTGGTTCTGCAGCTGAGTTTTCACAAAACAGTGCCTGTCCTGGCACAACAGAAGAGCTCCTTCCACAGAAAGTTATTATTTGCTCTCTCAGATACAAATCACTGTGGGCCACTGCTCTCCTCTGTCCACCTGTAATTACTCCTGCATTGAATCTGAATCAAGACACTGCTCAGGCAGTCAAATGATGGCCTTCGGGGAAACTTGGCAGATGGGAGCCAAGTGAGCTTTCACTTTATGTACTTTCAGTCCTCTGGAAATCTGGATTTCCCCTGCTATCAAAATAGACAATGCTGTTGCCTAACAAAATATAGACTTCCTGAGTGACATCCAGGTCACGGCTTGGTCTCTTTCCTCCTGCTATGTTCACGCTTCCACTTCTGTGCACCATGTTAGGTTCAGATGTTCTACTGACCAAACCCCAGAGAACCACTCATGAGTCTTTTCAACCTTTACCCTGAATTCTAGGGCTATCTTCTATTTGGGGTTTGAAGACACCAATGCATAATAAAGTAATGTTTTAATTATAATTTTTTGGTAAATATAGATAGATTGTATGTTACTAGCCTTGATGTTTCACACAAGGAAGCAGAGCTCATGAATTATTATGATAACATCCCTGAACAAGGCAGTCAATCTCAGTTATCAGCATTAAGAATAAAGGTATGGATGAAAGCTTATTTGATTTGCTCTTCTTTCCTGTTATGGATATTAACCAGCTGGGTAAATTATAGAATAGGGTCATGGAATGTTTAGCCCTCAAGCATTTATCAGAGGCTTGAAATGTTCATAAAAGGTGGGCTTGGTGAATGCCAGGACTTAGCATGGTTGAAAGGGTGTTTTGAGTCATGGTACATGGCAACATGGAAATAAAACAGATATATCACAAGTAGGTGGTAGAAATAAACTGGAAGAGAATTTTAACATCTAAAATGTGACAAGGATTTATCCTTACCAGCTTCTCAGTTTCCTAAAACATTTATTTTCCTTTGATTTGAGATTCTGATTTATGTTATATATTTCTTTCTGAAACATTTTCTGGTTTCTATTTTCTTTACTTCTTTTACTTTTTTGCTGCTTCTGTTTTTTGAAAAATATCATCCTAGGCATGCTCTGAAAGTCATTTGTTCGGTGTTTTCCTGGTAGTGATTTCTGGTTTTAGGCCCATAAAAGTATCTGTAGGATGTGGTTGGGATAGTTCCTACCTCTTGGTAAAAGTCTGGTAGTAACACAGGAAGGGAAGAGACTTTGGGGACAAGAGACATTTAAAACTGTTACTGATCATGACATTACCAAAAATCAAAGGACAGGGGCTGTGGCTCATGCTTCTTAATCTCTCTGAATATTATAAGGAAACTTCGAAGCCCTGGTCAACTGTGAAATGAACAGGTCTTCAATTGAGTTAATTAATTAGCATTTTCCAGGTGCTTTGCTGTTTACAGTGTCCTTTATTTCACGTATGTTATCTCATTTGTTACAGGTCTTCTCCTTTCATACTCACCTTTTCCTTTTCTCTGAGATTCAGAGACCCTTTGGGGAGGCCGAATTTCAGGTTTGTTTTCATTAGGACCTTACATGACCAAATCCCCCCTCTTGGGGTTCCAGGGGTGCTCCTTCATTCTACTCTCTGGCGGGTATGCCATGAATTGTGACATTTAAGCAGTGACTTTGCAAAATTGGACTTGTCAGTAGGAAAAAGTACTCTTCCCACCTTAAAGATTGACGGGAACATGAGATGGCTGAAGCTGTCCTGGGCTTTTTTCTGGCAAGAGTACATAGGACAAGAAATACTCCGGAGAGCTCAACATTGAATCACATCATATCATAGTGCATGACTCGTTGCCTTAATCTTGCAGTTGGACTCACTCAGGAGAAATTGTTGGCAGAGGGATTAAGTAGCCTGACAAAATTATATTGAGAAAAAAAACTTGCAGTCTATTAATTTATTAGTAGTAGATATGAGGGAAAGAAGAGTAATGTAAAAAAACAAATGGACACGAAACCACGGATAAATCCACAAAGACTCCATTACAGTTTGTTATCAGCCTCTTGCCCCTGGCCATGACTAATGGCCAGTAATTGTCTGAATTTGGAAATTTCTTCAGGAAAAGAAAAATCTAGTAAAGGGAGAAAGGTGACCACAAGTCAAGCTGTGAATGAGGAAGTCCTGAAATGTGGGCCAAGTGGGTCACTGAATTTGCCGTGTTTGATTCTTCGGTTGCACCACTTTGAACTTTTGAAGTTTGATCCTCCCAGTGGTGTTTCTGAGGTAGAGAGGCTAGGATTAGATTGCAGTGTGAGAAATCCCACAAACGTGATTCTACTGTAATCTTACTGTTCTCTCTCGCTCCTTGATAACTGGGATCCCATTGAAGAGGGTTCATTTTTGACATCTCAGAAGAAGCTCATTGTGAAGTCTAAAATAAAGTGCCACTCTTCCCTACACCAGCTCTGCCTCCCATATTCCCCATTATTTTCCCAGTCACCCAGAGTCACAACCTCAGAGAGATCCTTGGCTCCTTCCCCTTCTTTCAGTCCTTGTAGAGCCCTGTCACAGTGTCCCTTACATCTAGTTTTTCCTTTCCATGCTCATTGCCTCTGCCTGTCATTCTTTCAGTCTTTCCTTGCATCTCAGCGGATAATAGAAGTACCCTGTGCTGTCTCCCTGCCTCCTCTCTTATCTGAGATCTGCTCTTCTTATCACTGCTTGCATGACTCCATCTCATTCGTCCCTTGCACCAGTTGCAGAAAGGTCCTCCGCGTGTGACTTTCCCTCTTCTCTAGCTTTCGGTCCCACTACTTCCTTATACTGTGTTTCTGTCACACCCCAAACCCCCAGCTGCATCCTGCTTCTTGAACACGTCCTGTGTTTTTCTCATACCTCAGGTGACATGGTACCATTTTCTTGGAATCCTCCCTCCCCCTTGTCCGCATGCCAAAGTCTTCATTATTCTTCAGGGACCAGGTCAAATGCCATAACATCCATCAAGTCTTTTCTGATCTCCAAACCAGATGTGATCTCTCCCTGTGATAAATCTCAGTAACACTTTATACCTTTCTTGTAATACTTGTAAGGCTCTGCCTTGCATGGTAGTCATTTGTATATTTATCTTGTTACACTGGAAAGTAAGGACTGTATTTTATTCTTTGTGACCAGCAAAATATCTTGCACCGCATAGTAGGGCTTCTGTCCAATAAGTGCTTGTCATATACAATAAAGCAGTGACTGGGGTGGCATTATCGACAGGTTAACCCAACAATAGGTCATAATGCATCTGCAGATAGTAGGACCATAAGGATGTGTAGATAAACCCTGAAGTAAATGATTTGCAGAGGATCACATGGAAGGGAAACTTAGGGAGTTTGATACCTAGCACTCACTGAAAAAGTCGTCCTGATACTGCTAGAGTGTGAGACTAGAAGGCCTGAAATGTAACCATCATACACCAAGGAGAGTTGCTCCCAAACACCAGTCAGCTCCATCAATAGTATGTAAAGGTGCTTTGTAAACAGTACAGTGATTCTTAAAGATATTATTAAACATCATACTGTTAATGTGTAACAAGATTGACTCAGATGCCAATGAAACCCGTGACTCCAGGTACCTGTGAAATAACCAGCAAGGGTTCCGAGCTGCTGATCGAAGACAGGACAAAGTTACCAACTATTCTTCCTAAGAAATTGTTTCTCATCATGCAGGGGGTCGTTTCTGTCTTGGTTTTGTGAAAGGTCTAATTCTGTGGCTTGAGGACATCTGCAGTAGGGCCAGATGTCAGAGCAGGTAGTAGTCATGCTTCATGAAGTTTTTAGGAAGGCAGAGTTACCTGGTTGATGGAAATGGAAATAACTGGAATAAATGCTATTGTCGGAGGCCCAAGCTCCCAGCCCATCCTGGCTGGTCATAGTTGACTAATTCATGGTGATCAAAAAGTGATTCTCTTGTCTTTGAATTTTCTCTTGTATTTTAGGCAAAATAGGTTTGTTTTTTGATACTTTCATAAAGCTGTCTATCCATATTCTGTTGTCGCTTTTCAAAATGATCAGAAACCTAAAGAACTACCATATTTGCTAAAAGAAGACACTTCCTGATGCATAGCTTGAAACAGGAATTAACTTCCTAAAGGAAAGTATTAGGCACACCAAGCCTATTGTTCACAGCGCTGCAAGAGAGGTATTTCAACATACATGGGCTCTTCCTAAAAATATACCTTGCTAAAATAAAAAATTCAAGGTTCATTAAGGTTAATCATCTAATAAAGTAAGAGAATTTCCTCTAGGTGAAAAGTTTCAGTTTATTTTAGGGGTGTGGTGTTGTTACAACTGGCTAATCTCTGCACCATAATTTAATCAGGCTGGATAAGAAAGAGACTAGAAAGGTGTGGAGCAAGAGCACAGTGTAGCTTCTCTTCTTTTCCCAGGCTTATTTTTTTTTCTCTAACATGTAATAAATTTGCTCGTAACAACCTGGCTTTTATTGTGTCATTTTCTAGCTAACTGGGAGTTACTGATGTCAGCTGTCTTTTAGAATAATTTTTCCTTAAACATTTGAAGATCATAAGAATTGGGGAACTCATTCATTCATTTTCATGGAGCATTTACTGCTGTCCTACTCTGTGCTTTAGGAACATGAAGACCAGCAAAGCACTGCCCTGGCCCTCAACCTGGTAGGGGAGATGTGTGAATAGGGTCAAAACCAGTGACACGCACTGTTAAACAAGACAGTGGCTATAAAGGTGTCTGTACCAGCTTGAAGGTCAGCTGCCTTCCTTGAAGTTGAGTGGCCAAAACCACTTTCAGGATTGCAGGTGGGACTGTGTTTTGGAGGCTTGATGGACTTTTCAGTTATTTAGTTCATTCTTTCAAGGAATAGTTACTGAGAGCCTCCTGGGAGCTGGGCAGTGTTCTAGGCTCTGGGGCCACTGCAGTGAGCTCCAGTACTAAATCCCTGCCTTCATGGAGCAGAGCAGATCAGACAACAAGGAGAGAAATCAGTGCAATACCAGCAGACTTGAAGTAGGGAAAGGAACAACCATGACTCTGGGCACAAGGGACAGTGAGGAGGCCAGGGAGGTGGGAGTGAGGGAAAGGAGGCTGAGGGTAAGGCCAGAGAAGGAATATGGAAGAAGGTCCTGGAGGGACTTAGGGGCTTTCTTTTCCTGGAATGTGCTCCTAATGACCAGCCTCCAGCCGTCTGATGGTCTGTTGAGCTATTATAACATGTTAGGTTGATGTCTTCATTTTCATTCATATTTTTCCTTTTATTGTCCCTGACGCTGAAAAGCAAGAGGTTGAGTTTGTGAGACAAAATGTCTTCATTGTGTCTGTGGTGGGGATAGGCATAGTCTCCCCATCTTGTTCTGTGCTCTCCGCCGTTAAGGAGGTGGGGAGATTAGGATGGCTCCCCTTTCCGGTACGGTAATCTGCTGATCTCTGGAACATACCAAGGAGGACATTGAGTGACAACATCTATAATCCCCTTAATCTCTATATTCATAGTGTCTAATCTCCTTGAGTTACACTGGTAACATAAGTCTATCTCTTAGAGTTACTTTTATCATTAACAGCACAAAAATGTATTATTTATAGGGCCAAATGCAAGCTCTTGAGGCATATAAAGTGGATTAATAAGGTTGGCTCAGCGTTAAGCTATGCCAGAGCCGAGTCCAAATTTTATTCCGGTACAGGGATGACTTTCTATGTGGCCTCTCTGGCTCTGGAGCTAATTTGGATGCTGAGTAGCCCCGCAGGTATTTATATGTAGCGTTTGGTATTTTTACTGGGTCCTATTCTTCTCCCTTGGATCACCTAAAATGGTTAAGAATTTTCTAGTGGGATTAAGGTTGTGATCTCTGGGGAGGGGTGGGACATCTGCTCTCGGTTATTTTTGTGTTAGCCGCTTCCCCTTAAATGTATGTTCACAAATGAGCCACAGCCTTATCAGCTGGGGTTGAGGGAAGACTGGTCTAGGTGCTGCTCCTGAACTTGGTCTCTGAGCCATGGCTTCCCATAGACACTCAGGTAAAAACTTCATGCTCTTTATCTTATATTGAGCACAGTTTTGTTAGGGCAGTGAATCCGTCATTTGGCTAAAAGATGGTTTTTGATGAAATGATTTTAGTTTTGTCTGAATAGTAAATAAATTATAGCTTGTCTCTGTTTTGCCTTTGCCTTTCATGCTATTTCAAAGACAAAATATTGTTCAAGTACAACGAGCAGTTTGAGTGGCTTATTTTAAAAAGAAGGAAATAAACATGTTACCACTATATTTTTACCTTTTTCAGGACGTCTCATGAAACTATAAGAGATTGTGTGAGGAAAGGTTTTTCTGGTTAGGAATTTTTGGCTTCCTTTTTATAAGATACAATTCTTCATCTTGACAGTACTTTACATCCAAGGTGTTTGGAGAAGGTATATCGAATGTGGAGCCGGAAGGAGGAACATTTGTAACTAAGAAAGTGCATAATGACCTAACACATCTTCTCCCTTTTGCTGACAATGTTTTAAATCTTCCCAAAGTAACAGCTATGTTCGTTTTGATATGATAAGTATGTTATTAATTATTTTTAGCAGAAAAAGGGGCACATTTTGGACTCCTTGGGCCATGAGCATTTTCTTCTGGTTTTGTAACCTTACAATTAAGGAAGCCCTTTGGCCATCGACAAGGAATCTATAAATTAGGGGTTGAGGGGACAAAAGTCCAGTTATTTGAAGCCAGGAGGGTGGCTGTGGCCCTGTGGCCCTCTGCCTAAGTAATGGTTCCCTTTCTTGGAGCTGGTAAAGTCAGACAGTTAGGTATAAAGAAGGCACTTCGTCCTGTCTCCCAGCTTTCAGATTAAGGGACAAAGTCATCTATTTTTTTTTTTCTTGAAAAATCATTTTTTAAAAACTCGCTGCCTGTCAATATTTAAACAATGGAAATACTTTAGGAAATTTCTCTTTTTGGGGTTTTAAAGTAAATATGCTGCAATGGAATTCCCTACCTTAATGAATTAATATGTAATGTCTTCCCTGTTCCCAAGTGTTCAAAAGTTGTCTGTTTTTTTTTTCCCCCCCAACCCTCAGGAGCTGTTTCACAAACATGGTACCAAATGCTTGAGATTGTGGTTATCAGCCAAGATACACATTCTCTGGGTGTAGGCAAACTAGTCAGCTGTACTAGTTGTCCTGATGAACCTTAAATGCTTGTTACCTGGTAGAATAAGTCTTCATTTTGTTTACTAATTGACAGAATAGTGACAGAAAGTTTAAAAGTTTAAGTAGTGACCGAAAGTTTATAGCATACCGAACCTTGGGTTTTAAATTGCACCAAATTCTTATGTCGTTCTTGTGTACGTAAGTCTGGAGGCTATAATAACTAAATAAACATGTTACCACTATATTTTTACCTTTTTCAGGATGTCTCATGAAACTATAAGAGTGGCTAAATGAGACCAATTATTTATACCTTTTAGATGATTTTTGAATTCAGGAAATTGCATTTTGTATTGCATTAGGTTAATAGGTTCATGAAAGCAGAGAAGAATCAGTCCATGAGAGAGAGAAGTCCTCATAGAAAATCAGTGTTGCCCTGAAACGGGCTCAGTATGGGCAAAATAGAAGCTAGGATAATTGGATCCAAATTCATTTTTAGTGACTATCCATATACTGAGAGGACATTTCAAGGACAAAAAAAAGTATACTCTTGACATTGAAGACTTTCAGTCTGCAAAATTATGTAGATTCAATTTCTTTAGCCTTTGGCCTTTCAAGTCGAAGACCAGGATCGGGGTGTGGAGGGGGATCAGGTCACTTTGACATATTACACAGCCATCGATTCCCTTCACCAGCCACTACTTAGTGGGCTGCACAAGCCCGCCAGTCTTTTCTCGGGGCAGGGATGGAAAATGAGAGGGTAGGATGAGAGGAGAGTAATCCAACTGGATTGGCTTCTTAAAATTCAGAAGATTTGGGTGAGGGTGAAACTGAACATTTTGTACTTTTAATGACCACCAAATGACTGCCTGCTACTTTACCACAGCTGGAGAAACTAAAAACACATGCTCTTTTGCAGCTGGGTCAGAAATGCTTTTTTTCCCATATGAAAGAGGGGCTGCGTTGCGCATAATCTGTGCAACATTATGAAAAATCTTCATATACAGACAAAATGGTACTAGAATCGAATCTGGACTGCAGGAAGTTCAGTGGCACATAATTTTTCTTTTAATAATCTATATCGAACCCTCCTGACACCTGATATAACCTAAAATGGCATTAGTTATACATCAGTGACCCAAAAAAGATTTGTTTCTTTCTAAATGCAGCATACCAGTGAAGTTGCTAATAACATTGAATCATTCTGTACACGTTCTGTTTTGAAGGGAAAAAACACTTTCTGATTTGTGTATGAAATTGTATGAAACACTACTTTTCAGCCGTGACTCATGAGCTCCGTCTCATTGCAGCTCCTTAGGTATTTATTCCCAAATGTCTGACGACACCTCCAGGTGCATTAGCATGTCTGCTACACAAGTGTCCTATTCATCGGCTAAGGCTTCGCTCCATTTGTTGAATGTTCTGAGGAAAGCATTATACCCTTTCTTTAGAAGCCAGTGTTTATGTGTGGAGTCACTAATGTACTGGTATGTTGGATTTAGTGATGAACAGATCTGAAATAACCTGATTTTTTTCCATTTGGGTTGTTGTTCATTGTTTACACTGTACATTACACCCTTCACAGAAAGCACATAGAAAAATGCTACCTACTGATGATATTCACGTTCTCCTTAAACACTCATAGTTTGATCAACTCAGGCATGAGGGAGAAAATGAACACTAGGAAGAAATACATGAGAAAATACATGTCAAAACACGAGCAAGATTTATTAAATACAAATCAAATCTTCTTTAATGAGAGGTTTATAGTAAAAAAAGAAAAAAACAAATGTTGTAATGTTGTATTACTCGTATGTGTACATGATTAAATCGAAAGCCAAAACTTTTAATTAAGATACTGAGGTTTATTTAGGCACCTCTCAGCATGTTGGATGTAGTTCAGGAATTTTCTGAAAAAGGAAGCTTGTTTATTAAGTGAAAAAATGATGTGTCTTTTGAAGCAGGCATAGAAAGTCAGGCTACCCTTTTGGAATAAATATCTAAAATTCTGTCACCCAGCCACATTTCTAACTGCATTCTAAGCTTGTAAAAACTTTTTAATTTAATTAATTTTAAAAATTAAATTATTTAATGCTTTCTGTCTTAGAAAATGAGGGGATATTTATGTTACCCTAAAGTGTAGGTTAGACTTCAGCACCTTACACGTCATATAAGATGATTTTTAAAATCAGGAAATAGCATGTCATATTGCATTAGGTTCTTCAGTTCATGAAAGCAGAGGAGAATAGGCCCAACAAAGAAGAGAAGTCCTTACAGAAAGGAAATCAGTGTGGTCCTGAAACAGGCTTCGTATGGACAAAATGGAGGCTCACATAATTGGATTAGAAGCCACTTTCAAACCATGGTGTGTGGTGGTGGAAAAGAAAAGCTCCCTCAGTTTTTTGGAGGGAATAACTTAAAAAAAAAAAATACTTAAATGGCTAAGTTTTCTTGGTGCAGTTAAGAATTAAACTTGTCAATTTTAACATTGCTGTTACATCTGAAATAAACTTATGTGATGTTCTGGTAAAAAAATAAAAAAAAAAAAAAAAAAAAAAAAAAAAGAAGCCACTTTCAGTGACTGTCCACATACCGAAGTTTTAGAAACTTAGTTGTGGTAACTTATCTCCATCTGTCAATCAGCAGGCATATACTGAGTGATTTCTGTATACAAGGCCCTGGATTAGGTACTGGGGCCCCTAGTGTATGAGCAGAACTTTTTGTGATAGAGAAACCTCACTTGTTAGCACTAAGGAATGTATCCAAGTCACTCGGTACCAAAGTATGTTAGCAGCGGGGAATCTGTGTGGGTCTGTAGCAACCTCAGTTCTTGCCTCCTCAAGGAAGCACAAGGCAGAGGGAGAAGCCAAGGCAACTTTTAGAGCAGGAGTGAAAGTATTAAGTTTTAGAGCAGGAGGCCGGGCACGGTGGCTCACGCCTGTAATGCCGGCACTTTGGGAGGCTGAGGCGGGTGGATCACTTGAGGTCGGTAGTTGGAGACCAGCCTGGTCAACATTGTGAAACCATGTCTCTACTAAAAATACAAAAATTAGCCAGGCCTAGTGGTGCATGCCTGTAATCCCAGCTACTTGGGAGGCTGAGGCAGGAGAATTGCTTGAACCTGGGAGGCGGAAGTCGCAGTGAACAGAGATCGATCGCACCATTGCACTCCAGCCTGGGTGACAGAGTGAGACTCCATCTCAAAAAAAAAAAAAAAAAAAAGTTTTAGAGCAGGAATGAAAATAAAGTACACTTGGAAGATGACCAAGCAGGCTACTTGAGAGAGTCAAGTGCGTGGTTTGACCTTTGACCTGGGCTTTTATATGTTGGCATGATTCGGGTGTTATATTATTTCTCTCCTAATTCTTCCCTTGGGGTGGGCTGTCTGCATGGCCAGTGGCCCTCCAGCACTTGGGAAGCGCCGCATGCGCGTGGTGTTTACTGAAGTTGTGTGCATGCTTACTTTAAGCGATTTTTTTCCCTTAGCAGTGGAGCATTCCCAGACGTAGGTCTTACACCAGTTAAATGCCGCCATTTTGCCTCTTAGTGCACATGCTTGAGCCCACTCACCCAACTCCTTAGATGTCATGGGGACGCGGCTGATCATCAGTTTCAGGTGTTTCTGTCTGTTAGGGACCGTGTTTCCTTCGTGCCAGCTGCAACCAATTATTGTTTTAGCGCGAGATAGTTTAACAACCATCTGACCTTCACCTGATGGCTGCCTGACATTCCTGGTTCAGGGGGCGCCCTCTCTTGCCTTGCTCATATCTAATACCTACTCTAGCATCCCTACTATGTACAGATGAGGGCTACACCGAGACATTAAAATTAGTCAAAGAGCTGCCCAAGGGCAAACATGCCCTCCACAAACACAGGTGGTAAGGGAAGAAGCATTGTGATGATATGTAGCAAATGTTTCATTCAGTGATGGCTGACACGCCCATTCCCAGATAACAGCAATAGGTCAAGGCAAACGTATCTAGAAGTTTTCGAAGATTAAAAGCCTTCACATTTCATGTACTTAGAAACAGCTAAGGGGATAAAAAATTATTCCCTAAGAGATAAATGCCTAAGTACATGTAATTCTGTAAGGTTAAAGAGAGCCCAAAAGAAGAGGTAAAATGCTGGCCGGGCATAGTGGCTCACGCCTGCAATCCCAACAATTTGGGAGGCCAAGGTGGGCAGATCACTTGAGGTCAGGAGTTCGAGACCAGCCTGGCTGACATGGCGAAACCCTGTCTCTACTAAAAATACAAAAATTAGCCAGGCGTGGTGGCATTCACCTATAGTCCTAGCTACTCAGGAGGCTAAGGTAGGAGAATTGCTTAAACCCAGGAGGTGGAGGTTGCAGTGAGCCAAGACTGCACCACTGCACTTCAGCCTGGGTGACAGAGTGAGACCCTGTCTCAACAACAACAACAACAAAGAGGTAAAATGTTATCTTTATTTTTCCCTATTCTCTCATTCCTAACAAAAGAAAAGAAAGTGCATGCTGGGCCGGGCGCGGTGGCTCATGCCTGTAAATGCACTTTGGGAGGCCAAGGCGGGTGGATCACGAGGTCAGGAGATTGAGACCATCCTGGCCAACATGGTGAAACCCCGTCTCTACTGAAAATACAAAAATTAGCTGGGTGTGGTGGCACTTGCCTGTAGTTCCAGCTACTCAGGAGGCTGAGGCAGGAGAATCACTTGAACCCAGGAGGCAGAGGTTACAGTGAGCCGAGATTGTGCCACTGCACTCCAGCCTGGTGACAGAGCGAGACTCCGTCTCAAAAAAAAAAAAAAAAGAAAGAAAGAAAGTGTGAGCTTTTCTCTCCTCATGAAGTCAAAGCTTGACAGTAGCTCAGACTCTTAGGGAGCCCACACTCAGGATCTTTGCACGTGTGTCTCAGCATTGTCATTTATAAGCTGACTTTTTAGAGTGGTTTTGGTCTTGTGCACATCAGCACATCATTCATATTTTATACAAAATTGTGATGTGATCAGTATCTCCTCCAACTTCATCCTGAGTGCACTGCGTGCATGAGGGTTTGAAATCGTTTTGTAACAAATAATCATAAATTTAGAAGTACATGACGTAAGCTAATTCGGGTTGCCCAGAATTCCACTTAATTTGATTTATTGCAAAACAAGTACGAAAGTTCATGAATTTGACATGGACATTGTTAACATACTTTAAGTATTTCTAGCCTGTTTACCTATTACGCAACAAGTCTAACATTCCTAGAAGTGCCTATTTTATCTTGACTAATTGTTTCCACACACATTAAAAGGACTCAAGTGAATTGTAGAAACCAATTCTAAAAGAATATGCCCTTTGAAATGATTCTCCATCTGGATACAGACTGTAGGTTAAAGTATACAATGGTGGGGAATCTAAGGTGGAAGGTGACCCTAGAGTTTTCAAACTACAGAGTGAAAAAATCTTGCCTAAAGCTAGGATTCAAAAATACCAAGAGATGAAACTCTTCTTATGTATCCTGTTAACTGGGGGTTGATTCATTTCATTTTCCTTTGGCTTGGTTTAAGACCATGTACTATAGGAATGATACAGTGGCCAGTGACTTCGTTGTCTGACATTTTCAACACCCTTTGTTACTTCTGTCTTCACTGGTGAGTCGTGGATTATTTTATCATCTGGATGCTTAGAACTCTGAGCAAGTCATGTTCTAGAACTATGAGACTAAACGATGAAGAACTTCGCACTGGTAATATGAAAGTTCTGAAAGTGTGTGGTTTTAAAGTGTGAAAAACATGGCAGGTAAGATCTCTCAGGTACTCTGAACCATAATACAGTCTTTCTTCTCTTCGAAACGTCTACTTCTAAATGGCATTCATTGTGTTTTCTAGTGTTTTTTCTTTTGTGTATGACACTAGTTAACCTATATTTTTTACCATAAAGCTAGGACTCAAATACTAAGAGGTTTGACTCACCTTAGGTGGAACTTTATATAGTACTTTAACGTAGAAATATTTGGAATCAATTTCTGCTGATAAAGGTATCAAAAGCAAGTGATACTAAAACGAGTAGGTTGAAAGTTGTATACTAAATAGAGAGACCTTGGTAAGAGAGAATGAGGGATTTTCAAATATGGTACAGAAGATAGTCTCTGAAAGGCTAAACCAGCAGTGGTTACTAGCCATGCAGGAAGCCAGTGCTATCTAATCTTACAAATTCTGTTTTCCTGCCAAGTGGCATTTAGGAGCAACTGATAATTTATTTCTTGCCACTTGCTGTTACTGGAGATTTATTTGGTTTTTCAACTCAACTCAGCCCTTAACAAGAAAGCAAGTCTTTGTTGACGGCACAATATTATCAGTATGGCAAAGCTAAGACGAGGCTTCTATGTGATACTGGAAAGACCAGCAAGAATGGATTAAGGAGAGTGATTTTCCATATGCTGTCACTGTGACAGGTACTTTTCTCTATAGACACAGAGGCTAAAAGCAGTTTAAAAGCTGCCTTACCTAAACAGTACATAGTTCAAGGAGATAGACCCTGTGTCTGTTGCGTTTCTAGTTTTTGTTTCTAACCCATTATATAAAGGAACATCACAGTTTGCTTTTTAGAGAAAAGTTCAAGTAAGAACCATTCTCTGGTCTTGCTGAGTCTCTTAATTGTGACACAACTGTCCTAAGCAACTGTCCTTGCACAAGAATGTCACTCATCTGCTTCATCCGCCAGCTCCTTGGAGATGAGGGGGGTCTGTGTGTCAGCAGGAGGCAGAAGGCCCTGTGGCTTGTCCAGTGGCCTGATTTCCTTTGTTTGGAGGCTTGGTTCTGAGTGAGAGTTCAACAGCCTTTGCCCAGGCGGCTTCTCAAACACAGGGTGTGGTTTCCTTAGCTCACTCTCTGCTGTTTGGTTGCTCATGGCAACAGGATCCAAATAACTTGGACATGTGTTTGTATAAAAAAAAAAACCTGGGAATGGAACCCAAAGTGAGAGTTTGGGGCTTTCAGTTAGTAGAAGAGCTGCGGTGAGTACTGGGCAACTGCTCATTTATTTTCTCTCATTCTTTCTCTCTAAATTACACTGGATGTTTGCTAGCACAATAACCATGTTTGTGGATAGTTTTAGAAAATAGTCTCAATTCTCGTGTTTCCTGTGCAAATGAAATAATTGCTATCTATTTACCCGTGTAAATTTCTTTTTCAGGGGGAGAGGAACAAATTAGCATATGTTTAAAGAAGTTGAAAGCTAATAGAAACTCATATTTGGTACCTTTTTGGTGGCAGGATTCTATAGGAAATGCCTTGGCAAAGGGAGCCGCAGAGTGCTTCAGTAATGCTTGGGATTGCAGGCGTGTTGTCTAGGGCCACAGCCGGGGAGGGGACCAGGGAGGGAAAACGGGCTGTTCATACGGAGGGAGTGGAAGGGATTCTTGGAATAATTTTTTCCAGACTCTATTTTAAGATTATAATTTTTAAGACAGCAAATATCCCAAATGGTACTACTGGTTACACTTCTGTGAGCATATTGATTCTCACTTGCTTGACTCAAGCGGGGGTTTGATTTTGGTCACAAAGCCACCCGTGACTATGACAAATAATTCAAGGTTGCCAAACTTGCCTGTGCCAATTGACAGTGCCGTTTATGTAAGTCCTCTCTTGCACTATATTGCTCTGCCCTCAAAAGTCAGTAAACTGTCTTGGACAAAACTCTTTAGGATCTATTCAGGGATTTAACACTTTTCTGCTAGATTGCAAGTAAATTTAAACACGTTAAACAAATTAACAAGGATTGCTTAGGTGCCTGGTGTGGTACAGAATGAGCTGTCAGTTTCTATTCTGATGAATAGAATTTTATAGATAGGAGGAATGGGAGGCCTCCAGAGGATACTACCCTCCCTAAAAAGTGACGGAGGAAGAGCTGAAAGCGGGCCGAGAGGCTTCTTGATGACCACATGGTGGTCTTAGAGAAGCTGCTGCCTGCAGGCGGGGCTCCTGCTTTTCTGTACCCCTTTGAGCCTCTGCCCCACACTCTTCCTTTGTATAAAACAACTGCTTCTTGCCTGCCCCATCACACCCCCTCCACTCCATTGGGTCACTGCTCAATAGCACAATAGGACTGCTCAGCCATACCTCCCAGCATCCTGTCCCCTATCCGGTGACTCGGCCAACACAGGCTCTGTTCCACTTGCCCGGCTCCGTGTCTTTTGTGAATCAGCACAGTTGGTATATCTGAGCAGGGGCTTCTACCATCTCCCCAAGGGAATCACTAGCCATCGGCCTTCTGGCCCCGCGGGGCACTTTTGTTCCTGGAATCACAGTGAAGTATCTGTTGTCTTGGTGCCTGGTCGTCAGCTGGGCTGAAGGGAAAGCTGGGTCCTGGTCCCCAGACCCATGGACTCCAAGGTAGCATTGCGCAGGTGCCTCTGGGAGCCACTGCTCAGGGTGCTGGGGCATTTCCAGTGGTCATTTGTCCTGCCTGCTTGCCCCCGCAGGTCCCTCCAGCTATAAGGTGGGCACCATGGCGGAGAAGTTTGACTGCCACTACTGCAGGGACCCCTTGCAGGGGAAGAAGTATGTGCAAAAGGATGGCCACCACTGCTGCCTGAAATGCTTTGACAAGTTCTGTGCCAACACCTGTGTGGAATGCCGCAAGCCCATCGGTGCGGACTCCAAGGTAATGGGCATCCCCACGTGCCAGTGGGAAGGGCTGGGCTTCAGAGTGTCCTTTACCCACAATCATGGCAGCAGCAGCTGGCCGTTAGGATTTCCCAGCATCACTGCAGCCATCTTGAGGCCTCAAGGAAGCCTCCTCCACTCCCCAGGCCACAGTGGCCCACGCTGTTTAATGTGGGGCTTGACTGGATGGGTGACAAGGCCATTGCCAGCTCTTCTGATTGCATTCTAAATATTTCAAGAATTGTGAGATTTTTATCCTCATCTCAGCGTCCCTCCTGTCACTCATAAGAACAGTCACTGTGGGGCAGTCCCTAGGTGTAAGGGACTGTATCATCTCAGTGGTCAGTCCCAGGGAAATCAGCCTTATGGGAGGGCTCCTGCTGCCACCCCCAGCACCCCTCATGGTGGCCCACCCTGTCTGCTTGGTTTCCAGGAGGTGCACTATAAGAACCGCTTCTGGCACGACACCTGCTTCCGCTGTGCCAAGTGCCTTCACCCCTTGGCCAATGAGACCTTTGTGGCCAAGGACAACAAGATCCTGTGCAACAAGTGCACCACTCGGGAGGACTCCCCCAAGTGCAAGGGGTGCTTCAAGGCCATTGTGGCAGGTACTGCCTCCTTCCCACCCCGGGTTCCCAGGGAGGAGGCCCTGAGGGCAGACGTGATGTGGGCTTGCTTAACACGGTGGGGCTAACGTTGCTCTGAGCTGCTTTGAGATATTAGCATATATATGTACACATATACATACACGTATATATGCGTACACATATATGCTCGCACACACGCACACACTCGGAGACTAAAGAACACTGGCGAGAACAGCCTGTGGCAAGAGAATGAAGTGAACAGTATGTAGCGCTTTCTCATTTGGGCGTAGTAAGTGATGAAAGCATGCTTCTTCCTCAGGGTGTCATTCTGGGCCATGTAGTCCCTGATTTAATGTCGAAGTGCACGCAGGGTATAGAGGTGGGGGAGTGGGGCATTCAGGCACCGGATCCTAAAACAATAATGCTGGGGTCCCCACCCATGACAGAAATCCTGGGTTGGCACAAGCATAAGTAGAACACAGGTAGGTTAGTTGGAGGTGTGAGGCCAGTAACTGCAGGGCCTGCATCCCCTCACCTCTGGAGGGCCTGGGGTGGGGAGCTGAGTGGATGCAGCCCCCTGCAGAGCCTGTCAGTGGGGCTATCCAATTGCTTCCCCCTGCAGGAGATCAAAACGTGGAGTACAAGGGGACCGTCTGGCACAAAGACTGCTTCACCTGTAGTAACTGCAAGCAAGTCATCGGGACTGGAAGCTTCTTCCCTAAAGGGGAGGACTTCTACTGCGTGACTTGCCATGAGACCAAGTTTGCCAAGCATTGCGTGAAGTGCAACAAGGTATGCTTTCAAGGGAGTTCTGCATTGACCGTTGTTTCTAGAAGTGTTTGACAGTTTGCAGAGCACTTCCACACACACTATCCCATTCCATCCTCATGACAGCCCTGTGACGTAGGAATTATTATTCCCGTTTTACAGATGAGGAGATCGTGGATTAGGAAGCAGTGCCGAAGCCAAGTCTTAGGCTGTCGGTATGCATCCTCAGCCCGGTGGTGTGGGTAGCCCGTACGGCATGCTGAGCTGGGCAGCCCTGGCTCCAGAGGTCTGCCTCCACCACTAAGGGGTTGTGTAACCTCACATAGGGGCTCACTTTCTCCGAGCCTTGGTGTCTTCATCTGTAAAGTGGGGATAATAATAGCCCCTGCCTCCCATGGCCGTTGTGGAGATTAAATGAGATATTGTATACCAAAGCGCCCAGCACAGTGCCTGGCACGCAGTAGGCATTCAACAAAATGGTTGTTGAATCTGAATCCGGTGCTACACTCCCTGGTCTAGGCCATCACATCTGGAGGAATCACTTACCAGGATCAGCCCTGGCATGCCGATTGCTTTGTGTGTGTTACCTGCTCTAAGAAGCTGGCTGGGCAGCGTTTCACCGCTGTGGAGGACCAGTATTACTGCGTGGATTGCTACAAGAACTTTGTGGCCAAGAAGTGTGCTGGATGCAAGAACCCCATCACTGGTAGGCTAAAGAGTCCTTGCTAAGTCTGCCAGGCTAGGTTTTGCGCATGGTAACCATCTCTCATTTTCCTGTCGTCGGTTTCATCCACAAAGGCCCCCAGAGTATGCCCTTCTCCCCTGCTATTGTGGTCCCAAAGGCCCCCCAAGAGTTTGGATTCGGCCCCAGGCCAGGTTAGCCTTTGCAATAGAGAACACTTCCTGACTGTTGACTAACAATGCCGAAAGTTCACAAGCCTGAGACCTGCCGGCCAACACCGGCAGGCACTGCCACTTTGCAGGGGGATTCTGCAGGGAGGGGTGGGAGGAGGGTAGAAAGAAGGGGGGTGGGGGAGGTGGGGAAGGGAAAGGGGGAAGGGAGGCCGAAGAGTGATAATCTGGGATTGTAATACCCCATATTTGAAGGCTAGTTCAGAGATGCCTGTTGGCAGGGTTTCTTTTTTTTTGTTTTGTTTTTTGGTTTGCTGTTTATTTGTTTTTGCGATCAGCAAAGCTAATCACTTCATTCCTCATCTCGCGGCCGCGATCCACGTGCCCTGGGCCCTTTCCCTTGCCTCCAATTTTCCCATCTTCCCGGGGAGCCTTGAAATGTACATTTGAGAAGACTTTTGCCATCCTCAGGGAAAAGGACTGTGTCAAGAGTGAGCCACCCAGTCTCTAAAGCTAGGAAGCCCCCAGTGTGCCACGGGAAACGCTTGCCTCTCACCCTGTTTCCCAGCGCCAACCTCCGGGGCAGGCATCCGGGTGGAGAGAGGACTTGTCCCTCGTGGGTGGTGGTTCTTTATAGAAAAAATCGAAGCTTAGCAGCTCCTCGAGGCCCGGTAAGTGCACACCCTATGAACAGCCCAAGTTTGCCTCCTGGTGGCCACTTTGATGTCATGGCCCTGACCTAAATCAAAGAAACTGGTTATGCTGGGAGGTCGGTGCGCGTCACAGGGCAATAGAGCGGTGGCATGGGAATGTGTGGGGTCGTTACATCAGGGAAGCCCTTGGCCGGGCTCCGGCATCTTCTCAGGTCTTTGAGAGCCATAGCAGGGTTGCGGCGGCATGGGGAACAATGGCGGCGTGGGGGACTGCACGATGGAGTGGAGGAGGGGGTCTGAGAGCCAGGCAGACACTGGCTCTTGCGTGCTTGTCAGTCTGTGAGTGGGGCAGGTCGTCATTTTATCTCTTTGAATCGTGGCTTCCTCACCTGTATTCATTCAGCTGTTTTTCTTGTTTTCTTTCTTTTTTTTTTTTTTTCTTTTTTTTTCCCCAGGGTTTGGTAAAGGCTCCAGTGTGGTGGCCTATGAAGGACAATCCTGGCACGACTACTGCTTCCACTGCAAAAAATGCTCCGTGAATCTGGCCAACAAGCGCTTTGTTTTCCACCAGGAGCAAGTGTATTGCCCCGACTGTGCCAAAAAGCTGTAAACTGACAGGGGCTCCTGTCCTGTAAAATGGCATTTGAATCTCGTTCTTTGTGTCCTTACTTTCTGCCCTATACCATCAATAGGGGAAGAGTGGTCCTTCCCCTCTTTAAAGTTCTCCTTCCGTCTTTTATCCCATTTTACAGTATTACTCAAATAAGGGCACACAGTGATCATATTAGCATTTAGTAAAAAGCAACCCTGCAGCAAAGTGAATTTCTGTCTGACTGCAATTTAAAATTGAAAACTTAGGTAGATTGACTCTTCTGCATGTTTCTCATAGAGCAGAAAAGTGCTAATCATTTAGCCACTTAGTGATGTAAGCAAGAAGCATAGGAGATAAAGCCCCCACTGAGGTGCCTCTTGTGCCTCAGCTGGGACCCACCGTGTAGACACACGACATGCAAGAGTTGCAGCGGCTGCTCCAACTCACTGCTCACCCTCTTCTGTGAGCAGGAAAAGAACTTACTGATATGCATGGTTTAACTTCCTCATCAGAACTCTGCCCTTCCTTCTGTTCTTTTGTGCTTTCAAATGACTAACACGAATTTCCAGAAAATTAACATTTGAACTTAGCTGTAATTCTAAACTGACCTTTCCCCGTACTAACGTTTGGTTTCCCCGTGTGGCATGTTTTCTGAGCGTTCCTACTTTAAAGCATGGAACATGCAGGTGATTTGGGAAGTGTAGACAGACCTGAGAAAACGAGCCTGTTTCAGAGGAACATTGTCACAATGAATACTTCTGGAAGCTTAACAAAACTAACCCTGCTGTCCTTTTTATTGTTTTTAATTAACATTTTTAATTGATAGCAAAATAGTTTATGGGTTTGGAAACTTGCATGAAAATATGTTAGCCCCCTCAGATATTCCTGCAGTGTTGAAATTCATCCTACAGAAGTAACCACAAAACTCTAGAGGGGGAGTTGAGCAGGCGCCAGGGCTGCCATCAACATGGATATGACATTTCACAACAGTGACGAGTTGAATCCCTTGTAAAGTAGTAGTTGTCTGCTCTTTGTCCATGTGTTAATGAGGACTGCAACGTCCCTTCTCTTGTGATTCCTAGGACTTTTCCTCAAGAGGAAATCTGGATTTCCACCTACCGCCTACCTGAAATGCAGGATCACCTACTTACTGTATTCTACATTATTATATGACATAGTATAATGAGACAATATCAAAAGTAAACATGTAATGACAATACATACTAACATTCTTGTAGGAGTGGTTAGAGAAGCTGATGCCTCATTTCTACATTCTGTCATTAGCTATTATCATCTAACGTTTCAGTGTATCCTTACAGAAATAAAGCAGCATATGAATAACCCGCCTCCTGTCTTTTCATTCTGCCTGGTGGACTCGCTATAAGGTGATACTCCTAATCCAGAAACCCAAATGACTTATTTTCCTTCCAGGATATACTCAGTTCAGTGCAGGTGCACGGAACATAGGAATTACAAACAAACCTGTAAAAACCACATTTGATTGACAAATACATAAAAACTGAAACCACTCTGACCTAAAATAGTATTTCCCAGATTTTCACATCCCTGAAAAAGGATGAATTGGTTTGATGTGACCAGGGAATTAGGGAGGGAATCCCCGATGAAGCATGGCACTGAGTAGCCATCTTGGTCCCTGTTTGTTGGGTGCTACCTCGCTATGCCTTCCCCCTTGTGCCCTCTGGAACCCGGGGTCCGGGTTGAACGTGACCGTCTCAACTGTGGCTGCCTCCACCTGCCAGCCGAATGACACCCTCGCTCCTTGTGGATGTGGCTCTGTAAGGAGGCTGCCCATTTGGACCCATGCACTTCAGTTAGGGGGAACATGCAGGGATGCTGTGGGCAGAGGCAGGGGTTGGCCCGGCATTGAGTCTCCCCAGTTGCCACTGCTTCTAGACTAGCACCACACACTAGTGTCTTTTCTTCACCTCTTGTGCTCTTGGGTCATCCAACCTGTCTACACCCACGTGGCCCTTACGGCACAGCACAAGAGGCCCCATGCAACAGGTGTCTGCTGCACTCTCCTCCCGGTGGAAGGGGCTTCAGACCATAAGGGCCCCTATAAGCAGAACTGGGTGGGAGGAGGAGGTGTTAGTCTTAACTGGGCCTCATGCTGAGGGTAATAAAAGCAAAGGGCAGAAGCCCTTTGGTGCTAATGTTTGCCTTCTGAGAAGGGAACCACCTGTCAGCAAGAAACTGAGCACTTTTAGGAACCTGGCACATCTGCTTGTGTGTGTTTCCTTGCAGAAATTGACCATGAAAACCTTGAAACCGATGAAGTCTGTCTAGTCATGTGGGGCCCCAGGGACATGAGGCTGGGTCAGGGGATGGGAAGTGGCTGCCCTCACTGCTCCCAAAGGAGTGGGCTGAGTTCCTGAGGCTACAGCAAGGAAAGGAGCCCCACCGGGAGAGGGGAGAGGAGACAGGCCTGGGATGGAGAGGGGACCCCACCTGCCTTCATGAAGGGCTTTGGCCCCGGCTTATGATCTCGATCCACTTCGGCTGAGCCCTGTGCCTTCAGCATCCAGACACAGGCTCCCCTGCCTACCCACGTGCTCTTTCCCATTCTGGAACTCTTCTTCACTGTGACAGTTCCTTGCCCTCCAGTCCTCAGTCCACCCTCCTTCTCAGCCCCTTCCCACCGTAACGCCCCTCCCCATCTGCCCTAGATTCTATGGTCTGCATTTCATTCATTTCCCTCCTCATTCCTGTTATCCCTTTGCCCTTCTAAACTGCTTGGCCTGCAAAACCTGAGTGGATGGCTCGAGCTCTGCTGAGGAAAAGCACCCTGGCCTAAAATTCCCAGTCCCACCACTCTGCCACTTGGCCCAAAGTCCCAAGACCACCTCCACCACCTTCCTCACCCAGGAGACTGAGGTCTATCCGGAGTCAGCTTCTAGCTATTGCTTGCTTCGTGATGCCTGCCTGTCCTTCACACTTCAGCATCTTGTGAAGCACCTACACACATCAGAGCCGACACGCACCATCACTCCCATTTCCCAGATGAGAAAACAGAGAGGTTAAGAAGTTTGCCTAAGGTCACACAGCTAATAAGTGACAAGCCACACCCTAGACACACCTCTAGCATATCACTCATGACACTAAATTGTCGTAAAAATAAGACACATCACAATAAAACCGTCATGCACAGTGCTCAGTACTTAGAAGGCATTTGTTTGTTGAATACGTGATTTTAAGTGACATAAGGCTCAGGCGAAATGAGGGTAAATTTCCACTTAACAGTTTGTCAGCAGAGAAGCATTTTCTCCCTCATAATAAATGGGATCAGAATATCAAGAACCTCTCTACTTGTGATTAACAGGGTGGGCTCTGGCACCAGGCTACCAGGGTTCAAATCCTGGCTGCTCTGCCACTTTGTAGTCATGAGACCTTGGGCAAGTGAACCTCTCTGAGCTTGATCCTTCACCTGTGAGACCTAAAATTTCTACTTTGCAGAATCCCATGTTGGGGACATAATACAAGTGCTTAGTGAGGGGACTGGCACCCAGTAAATGCCAACAAATATTTCATCCCCAGCACCAAAGACACTGCTCTGGTGTCTGTGACCTACCCTGCAAGCCTCAAGACACTATGTTCACTCCCAAAGCAGTGTGGGGTGTTGGCTTGAGGGACAAACTTGGGTTTGAATATCAGCTCTGCCTCTTTCCAGCTGTGTGACCTGGAACAAATGCTGCTCTCCACAAATTTCAGTGTCCTCATAGGCATAAATGAGTACCTACACCTCATAAAGTTGTTGTGAGCACTGAAAATGCCTGGCTGGGCGTGGTGGTTCACGCCTGTGATCCCAGCACTTTGGGAGGCTGAGGCGGGCAGATCACCTGAGGTCAGGAGTTCGAGACCAGCCTGGCCAACATGGTGAAACCCTGTCTCTACTAAAAATACACAAATCAACCAAGTGTTGTGGCGTGTGCCTGTAGTCCCAGCTACTCAGGAGGCTGAGGCGGATGAATCGCTTAAACCTGGGAGGTGGAGGTTGCAGTGAGTCGAGATCACGCCACTGCATTCCAGCCTGGGAAACAGAGTGAGACTCTGTCTCAAAAAAACAAAACAAACAAACAAAAAAGAAAATGCCTATCAAGTACCTGGCATACTGCACATGTAAACCTAACTGCAATGATTACAACACATTTGGGGAAATTAGAATCAGATGGGTACCTAGGACCCATCTGGAAACACTGTAACTGGAGTGGTGAGGGGACCAAAGGCAAGGAGGCTGTTTTGGGGCCTGTTTCGACCAACCAGGCTGGCCACGCACTGGAGGGGTGGGGTCACTGAAGATGACGGAATTGCCCCGACATGATAAAATGTCATGCACAGTCTGCCTCCGCGCTCTGGCTTCTTGGCCCTAGCTGCTGTTTTATGCCTCCTGATCCCTCTGGCTCTGGCTCCAAGGAGTTAGAGGTGTTTGAGAACAGTGGAGTCTCAAAACTGAAAAGGCTGCAGAGATTGTAGCACAGCCCCATCATTTGACAGACAAAGAATAGGGATCAGAGAAGAGCAACAATGTGCACAATGTCACACGTGAGCTAGCAGCCCTCTCAGCTGGGTTCAGGTCTTCAGGGGCCTGTCTGGCATTCTTTATGGTATTTCACACTGCGTTCTTGTGGTTTTGAGGGATTGGAGCAGTTAAAAAACTTCATTCCACATGCAGTGTCTACAATGACACAGGCATAGAAAATGCGCTGATCTGCAGAATCTGCTGGTAGAGGCCAGGGGTCTGTCCCTCCGGGTAGAGGACACCAGGATGGGAAATGCAAGGCAGCAATGCGCGAGGGGAAGGCTAGGTCAATGTCCATCACCTTGGCCTTGTAAACAGGAACATCCTGGTAGACAGTTTCAATGGATGGATCAACAGGACCTGGCGCCAAACTTGGCAGTGAAGAGTTTCCAGCTCAGATGAGACACGGGGAGGTGATATGTTTGACAGGAATAGGATGTGCCTAGTTTGTGCTGATTCAAAAGTATATAGAATGCTCTAGCATGTTCAGTGGGGGAATGGCTACCATCATTCTCATAAGCACCAGACCCCAAAGACTGGGGATAAACAAGGACCTTGCCTTACCAAAAACAAAACCTAGTAAAGCAGAGGTCCCCAACCTTCGGGCCACGGACTGGTGCTGGTCTGTGACCTGTTAGGGACTGGGTCACAGAGCAGGAGTTGAGTGGCAGGAGAGCAAATCTTCATCTGTATTTACAGTGGCTCCCCATCACTTGCATTGCCGCCTGAGCTCGGCCTCCTGTCAGAGCAGTAGCGGCATTAGATTCTCATAGAAGTGAGAACCCTATTGTGAACCACGCATGTTGGGGATCTAGGTTGTGCGCTCATGAGATTCTAATGTCTGATGATGTCACTGTCTCCCATCATCCCCAGATGGGACCGTCTAGTTGCAGGAAAACAAGCTCAGGGTTCCCACTGATTCTACGTTATGGTGAGTTGTATAATTACTTCATTATATATTACAATGTAATAATAGAAATGCACTTGAATCATCCTAAAACCACCGCACCATCCCCACCAAAGGTTCATGGAAAAATTGTCTTCCACAAAACCAGTTCCTGGTGCCAAAAAGGTTGGGGACTGCTGGAGTAAAGCATGATTTAAAATTGGAAACTAAACACTCACAGGCAGATCAGAATATTTGTTTTGCCATTCACAGTAACAGTGATGTCAAGAGATGAGTACATAAAAGAGCACAATTAACCACCTGAGCATGCACGCCCAGACTTTTCAAAGCAAGAGGGTTTTCCTCATCCAAGGTGAGCACCAAATGTGAGAATTAAAGGGGCGAGGGGAGGAGGGAAAGGGGAGTAACCGCTTAAAGGGCACAGATTTTCTTTTCAGGGTGATGAAAATGCTCCAGAACTAGATAGTGGTATTGGATAGCTGCACAGCCTTGTGAATATACACTTTAAAATGGTTACTTTTAGGTTATACGATTTTTATTAGGATAAAAAAAAGCAAGATCAGCACTATAAAACAGGGCAAGAAAAAAACAAGAAATAAAAAAAAAATTCAAAAGATACTGTAGTAATAAGCCTCAACTTATACAAGAGAACCATCACAGGGAAGAGTAACAAGCACTGAAATAATTGCAGGAAGACAACCAGAGCTTGAAAACTCACATCTAGGCTGGGTGTGGTGGCTCATGCCTGTAATCCCAGCACTTTTGGAGGCTGAGGCAGGAAGATCACTTGAGGCCAGGAGTTCAAGATCAGCCTGGGTGACAGGGCAAGACTCCGTCTCAAAAAAAAAAAAAAAAAGGAAGACGACAGAGAGAGAGAGAGAGAGAGAAGCCAGGTATGGTGCCATGACTGTGGTCCCAGCTAGAGAGAGAGAGAGAGAGAGAGAGAGAGAGAGAGAGAGAGAGAGAAGCCAGGTATGGTGCCATGACTGTGGTCCCAGCTACTCAGGAGGCTGAGGTGGGAGGACTGCATGAACCTCAGAGTTTGAGGCTGCAATTAGCTATGATTGTGCCACTGCACTCCAGCCTTGGCCACAGAGTGAGACCTTGTCTCTAAAACAAACAAACAAACTCACGTCTTTCTATTCCAGAAGTGGAACTCTGCCAAATCACCAACTGGATGAAGAGGGAAATCAGAGAATTCGATTCCTGTTCATTGAATTTGCTGGCTGCTTGTGTTCATAGCTTGGCCAACAATTGGTGTTGCCTTTGTACCACCACCAGTACACTTTTTTGAGTATTATAATGAAAAAACCCTTGTTTTATCTGCAAAGTTTATTTTATATAGCACACATTTATATGGAACTGTAACGGTATTTCAACACATGATATTTGTGCAGAAAAATAACAAACTCTTTTGTTAGGATGATTGTCTCTGTGTTATACATGAAAGACCTAGTATATAAAAATAGTTTTTAAACCAAAGGTAACTTTCTCTATTCTATATCAAAAGTACAATACTCTGAGTGGCAAAGAACCAGGGAATCTGAAAGAATTACCTCCTTTTACTAATCCAAGATTGGCAGCCAGAAGGAACACTGGCCTGCTTCGGACTATTTGCAATTCAACACTGAAAACTCATTATTAGAATTAATCTGCATTTGAATTTTATGGAATCATAATACTGTGTGTGCATACATACGTGTATGTACATCTGTGTGCATTTCTGTGTGCCCATCACGCGGACTCACTGGCAGCCAGTGGCTAGAGAAAGGCAAGCAAAATTTGGTTATATCTCAAGCCTGAGTATATACTCAACGACAGAACTGGAGAGTACAGGCCGAAAAATACTTTAAACATTAAACATTTCAAGGAATTAAACATACCCCATGGGACAAGAGCCATGTACTCCTTTATGTACACAATAAAAATAATATATGTTTCTGTAGATAAACACCAATATGTTCTTCAAAAGGAAACACTGACAAGAGCATGAAAGGTGCTGACTGTTCCAAGATGGGGCTTTACAGGACTCCCAGCATTTGAGGCTACTGGTGCCTGTGTACTCACTGGCACAAATGGGTAGAGTTAAAAATATACATATATCATGGTAAAATACAATTTATTGGATTTTGCAACCTTTGGTATTTTTATATTAGAAACAATCTGACACAGCTCTTGTGAGTGATCCTGCGGCCCTTGCATAATCTATTATGTTCTCTACAAGATCAACTGTGAGGTTTTAGCTGTCAAAATTGTCACTGGTACACAGAAAAATCATTACTTGGCTGGGCCCAGTGGCTCACACCTGTAATCCCAACACTTTGGGAGGCCAAGACAGGTGGATCACTTGAGGCCAGGGGTTCAAGACCAGCCTGGTGAGCATGGTAAAACCCCATCTCTACTAAAACACAAAAAATTAGCCAGGTGTGGTGGCACATGCCTGTAATCCCAGCTACTGGGGAGGCTGAGACAGGAGAATTGCTTGAGACCAGGAGGCGGAGGGTGCAGTGAGCTGAGATTGCGCCATTGCACTGCAGCCTGGGTGACAGGGCAGGACTCCGTCTCAAAAAAAAAAAGTAAAAGAGAAAGAAAAAGAAAAAGCATTACTTTAAGATTTCAAATATATACTGAAAGAGAATTAGTTCTGCGATCACATTCTTCTAGAAACTCCACAATTACAGTTTCAGGAAAGCATCCTTGATGCACTCGCTCCAGCAAACACATTGGTAGGACAACACAAGAATAAGAGACAATGGTGATTTTCCAAAGAAAACAAAAACAACTCTTTACTTAGAGCTCTTGCTTAGACGCAAGAGAACAACATGATTTTTAACATATTCTGAGATATACATCAAGGTGACCTTTTGACAGTTTCTTTCAATTTTTCGGTGTCACTTCCTTTACCAGGTTCAAGTCAGAAGCAGAAAAATTTGAGGACTGATGGGCCCAGGAGTTGAGTTATCCAGAGTGGAAGATGTATTCATCTCCCAGGCTGAGTAAGGTTTACGTATCTGACTAGAGGGAAAAATAAAAGAAAGATTAGTAGAGAAGATGCTAGTCTCACAGCAACTTGTCCCTGGCCTCCCTTCAGGGTACATGCCCAGGACCCTCAGCAGCCCCTCTGGAGTTGCTGACACACTGGTCCTATAAACGTTCTTCACTTCCCCAGTCCCCAACCAGGCCCAAGGTGCTTCTCAATTTCAAAGAGAACTTCTCAAGGAAAGAAAAACAAGAGGCTTCTGGTTTTGGAAACACAGGTTGAGGCTTATTCTGAAGACTTCCCTAATCTTCTGCCCTAATCAACTGTCTGTGTGCTTGCCAAGCAACCAGCAGACCAGGAGCTCAGAGGAGTCTGGGATGCAAGTTTGAAAAGAACATTTTTTTTTTTTTTTGAGACAGAGTCTTGTTCTGTCACCCAGGCTAGAGTGCTAGAGTGCAGTGGCACAATCTCAGCTCACTGCAACCTCTGCCTCCTGGGTTCAAGTGATTCTCCTGCCTCAGCCTCCAAAGTAGTCGGGATTACAGGCATGCATTATCACACCCGGCTAATTTTTGTATTTTTAGTAGAGATGGGGTTTCTTTTTTTTTTTTTTTTTTTGAGATGGAGTCTCGCTCTGTCGCCCAGGCTGGAGTGCAGTGGCCGGATCTCGGCTCACTGCAAGCTCCGCCTCCCGGGTTCACGCCATTCTCCTGCCTCAGCCTCCCGAGTAGCTGGGACTACAGGCGCCCGCCACCTCGCCCGGCTAGTTTTTTGTATTTTTTAGTAGAGATGGGGTTTCACCGTGTTAGCCAGGATGGTCTCGATCTCCTGACCTCGTGATCCACCCGTCTCGGCCTCCCAAAGTGCTGGGATTACAGGCTTGAGCCACCACGCCCGGCCGAGATGGGGTTTCATCATGTTGGCCAGTCTGGTCTGAAACTCCTGACCTCAAGTGATCTGCCTGCCTTGGCCTCCCAAACTGCTGGGATTACAGGTGTAAGCCACTGCACCTGGCCAAAACTTATTTTTTATATCTGGCATGAAATGTGGGACATAAAAATTAGAATCAAGTCATCTACTCTCTATTCTCTCAAAACCAACTTAATGGAAGACTCTCACATCATTCCTGCAGACCCACAATTGTCTTCTTCTCTTCCAAAGCTATATGGTGCAAAGATTGCCCTGGAACAGCTAGAAGGAGGGGAGTGGGGTTTGGGGTCAACTGCCTTTCAAGAAAAAGGTGGATGAGATGAGGCCTTACCCTAATGAGGAGAAACAGGTTTGCTTCTTCTCTTATCGTCTAAAGGTGTCTGGGGACTTTGGCGAGATGTCATGGAATCCTTCAGATTTTGTTTGTGCCTGTCAGGAGAAAAATGTGACAAAGATAGTTCTGCGACTTACAATGTTGGTGATCTTGTCACAGATACACTGCTGCTCATAATTCATACTAACAGAGGATCTGCTGGTGGTGTTGGTTTCATCCGCCTTTCTGGTTTTTGTTGTGTGACTGGTCATTCTTTTGGAAGATGGTCTGGAAAGAGACAGTTTGGTTAGAATCCCAATTATTCCCAAACCAAGGCTCTGGCCTAAAAGCAGCTTTGTCCTTTGATTAACTTCTAAGAAATGCCTTGGAATTAAAAAACATTTCAGAATCATAGAACAGGATGACTGAAAGGAACCCTAGAGATCACAGGACACACTGATTTTCAAACTGTATTCCAGAAAGCCCTAGGTCCCACGAAGCACCAGGAGTAGGAGCAGCTAAGCACGCAGGACTCCAGAAACCCTGTCCCTCCCTTAAGATTGGTCAAGGATGGGCCAGTGAGGTGTAGTAACAGAACTGGTACAGGTCCTCTAGCTCTAGTGCTCCTTCTACATCATCACACCTCTCAGCAGACTCCTGTTCCTGTGGGCCTTGCAGGTGAACGTCTTCTCAGGCAATTGCCCATGTAGCGTTCCTTTCCATGAATCAGTTCCTGCTCTCCTGACCTAACTTCTGACCTTGTTTCCTTACACTGAAAATGAGCATATTATGGCCGGGCGTGGTGGCTTATGCCTGTAATCCCAGCACTCTGGGAGGCCAAGGTGGGCAGATCACTTGAGCCCAAGAGGTTCAAGACCAGCCTGGCCAATCTGGTGAAACCTCATCTCTTAAAAAAATAAAATAAAAAAATAATAAAATGAGGATATTACTGTCACACTCAGAGTTGTGTTGATAATTGAAATAGGTAATATAAAATGCCTGGTATATTGCAATCACTCCACAAATGTCTTCTTGCCCAACTTCATGAGATAACATTAACCAATGTGAACGAAAGTAAAGTTTGGGGCCAGATGTATCTGGAATTGAATTTGGGCTCTGCCCTTTAATAGCAGGATATTGGGCAAATAAAGCCCCTACCCTCTCTGCACCTCAGTCTCCTTGTCTTTATAAATGGGGATGATGATCTTTACTTAGCAAGGCTGTTGTGGGGATGAGTTTATTTCTGTTAAGTCAAATACGTGACATGGTGTTTGGTAAAAACTAAGAGCACAAGAGATCATATTATTTAGCATTTTAAGAATGTCAATCATAATCCTGCCAAGTTTATTTAGATAAGCTGACTAAGTGACTCACCTTGAAACTACTTCCCGTGTTGAAGTGTCTTTCACGCTTTTTTGTCTGAAGTTTTTCAAATCACCATTAAAATATGTTTTTGGCTCTTTACGGACCTGGCTGGAACCGTCTTCTAGAAATACCAGCTTGTGTGTCATTTTCTTGGCATTGTTGAACGGTATTTTAAATTTGGGAGGTGAGCCTGTGCCATTTAGAATGGCTAGAAAAAAAATAACACAATTAAATATGGAGTTTCAATAACGAATTCAAGAAAAAGTGAAGGCTGTGATCCTGATGGGATGAGGAGTGGGTATCGCCTGTCTGAAGGCAGGAAGAGTCAAGCAGCAGTACTCCTGGGAGGCAGGCCCAGCAGTCACAGAGTTTCCCGAGCCATGTCTCGGGCCACTGCTCAGCACACACACTCACCCTGCCCTCGAGGCACCAAGAGGCTACCATTAAGGAATCTGTCCTTTTTCCTTTGCTAGGAAAGAATAACAACCAGAGATAAGACTGCTCCAGATTCTCGCCCCTCCCCTGATCACTCACCTAGCCAATTCTGTTTATGCATTTCGTCTTACCTCTAATTTTTTTTTTTTCTTGGGACGGAGGCACGATCTTCACTCACTGCAAGTTCCGCCTCCCAGGTTCACACCATTCTCCTGCCTCAGCTTCCCAAGCAGCTGGGACTACAGGCGCCCACCACCACGCCTGGCTAATTTTTTGTATTTTTAGTAGAGACGGGATTTCATCCTGTTAGCCAGGATGGTCTTGATCTCCTGGCCTCGTGATCTGCCCACCTTGGCCTCCCAAAGTGCTGGGATTACAGGCGTGAGCCACTGCCCAGCCTCATCTTACCTCTAATGTTACCTCCTACCTTCGGCTTTCCTCAATGCCCTAAGGCAGACTGAGGAGCTCTTACTGCTATGTTCTCATTGTATTTTCACCAAACTTCTTTCAACCCAATCATCTTGTGGCAGTATTATGGTTTGCTCATATATTTGTCTTCCCACTGGCTATAGCTCCTTCAAGCTCAGGCCTTGTCTTTTCACCCCTTCATTCCCAGCACCTAGTAGAGGACCTGACTTTCCTGTTCAATATCCACTGGCGGGAAAAATATGGACAAATAATGTTTTCTCAAATGGCAATTACTGTTACTACAAAGTGGTTCCTACTTGTAAGGGAGTCCAGACATTTGAGAAAGCATTCAATTTTTCTTAATGAAGTGGAAAGTGGAATTCCACCTGTGGTCAATCATGGATGCCTTGAGGAGTTGAGCTCTGAAATGCTGGCAATCCTCACATTCAACTGAGAAAGAGCTGCTGTCTACAGCCTATTAGCATGATCTTTAAAATAATAAGCAGCAGCAGCTGTTATTTATTGAGAGTTTATGTGTCAGACACTGTTTTTAGCATTACATGGATTTACCTCACTGAAATCTCATATCCACTCTAGGAAAAGGACATTGGCTTCCCCTTTTTCAGATGGGAAAAACTCAGCACAGAAAGGTTAAGTGACCTGCCCAAAGCCACACAGCTCAAAAGCAGAGGAGCCCCTGGATATGAACCTAAGCAGTCTAGCTCCTAAATTGTGACTAACCTGATGGAAACATTTCATTCAATGAGTCCTTGTCGCTTTCTTCGTTGTCAGCCTCAGCCTCTTCATATATGTCATGGCTGGATGTTTCTGTGACCTATGATTAAAAAAAGGAAATCTTGATTATGACTAATATTCAATCATCCTGGTTTAGAATGTCAACGAAGTCTGCTTCAAAGCTGGATTGATGGCTAACTTTTGTCATTTCAACAAAAAGGTAAAAAAATCTAACCTCTTTTAACTGGCCCCAAGAATCTACAGAGGATAGGGACAGGTGCCCGTAGCTGTGTCTTTTGGCTAGGAAGACACTCAAGAATGAAAGATTTCCCTGGGCAGGAGCCAAGGGACTATAGCTTTGTGTTGGCATTTGTTCTCTGCCTGCTCAGAACCTTAACTAAGGCGGGATGGGACTAGTCAGTGAATAGCTAAAACGTTTTTGACTGCTGTTTTTTTTTTTTTTTTTTTGGTGGGGGGACAAAGTCTCACTCTGTTGCCCAGGATGGAGTGCAGTGGCACGATCATAGCTCATTGCAGCCTCAAACTTCGGGACTCAAGTGATCCTCCTGTCTCAGCCTCCCAAGCAGCTGGGACTACAGACGCATGCCACCACACCTGGCTAATTTTTAATTTTTTTTTATAGAGACAAGTTCTCACACTATGTTGTCCAGGTTGGTCTTGAGCTCCTGGGCTGAAGAGCTCCTCTTGCCTTGGCCTCCTAAAGTGCTGGGATTACAGATGTGAGCCACTGCACCCAGCCTTAGGTTGCTGCTTGAGGCAAAACTCCTAATGAGTTGAATGAACTCTGACATGATGACTCCCAGCACTTTTTGGAAATGACATTTCTACTCTAAATTCTCATGTCACTTAATGTAAATGACCACAACTGGGTAATTGCAAACAGACAAAATATCAGTCTTATAGCACAGAATGTAAAAAGCACAGAATCTGGAGGAAAAAGGCCTTGACTACATGTGCTCCATCAAAAGACATGACATTGGGGTAGGTAAATAATTATGAAACAGACCACAAAAACACTCACTATAAGGGAAAAAAATGATAAATTTAAGCTTGTTAAAATGAAGAACTTACGTCTGGTTCATCAACAGACATTAGGAGAGTGTGAGGCAAACTATGGCATGGAAGAAGATACCTGCAATATATATATATCTCCAAAGGACTCCTAACCAGTGTAGGTAAAAATGCCTACAATTCAATCAGAAAAAGGCAGGTGACAAAATAGGAAAATGGGCAAATGACTTGAAAAGGTACTTCACCAAAGTGAATCTCCAACAGGCCAGTAAGCATTTATGAAAAGGTGCCTGACTTCATTAGTCATCAGAAAATACTGGTCAATTCAACAATATTAAAATCAGAATGCAGGGCATGGTGGCTCAAGCATGAAATCCCAGCACTTTGGGAGGCTGAAGCGGGTGGACTGCTTGAGCCCAGGAGTTTTAGAAACGGCAAAATCCTGTTTCTACAAAAAAATAAAAAATTAGCCAGGTGTGGTGGCGTGCACCTGTAGTCTCAGCTACTTGGAAGGGTGAGATGGGTGGATCACTTGACCTTGGGAGGTGGAGGTTGCAGTGAGCCAAGACTGCACCACTGTGCTCCTGCCTGGGTGACAGAGTAAGACTATTTCAAAAAAAAAAAAAAAAAGAAAAAATCAGAAGCTTCTATCCAGAAGAGGACAACATTAAGAAAAGATAAGCTGGCCGGGCATGGTGGCTCACACCTGTAATCCCAGCACTTTGGGAGGCTAAGGCGGGTGGATAGCCTGAGGTCAGGAGTTCGAGACCAGTGTGGCCAACATGGTGAAACCCTGTCACCCTGTCTCTACTAGTAATACAAAAATAGCTAGGCATGGCGGCACACCCCTGTAATCCCAGCTACTCAGGAGGTTAAGGCAGGAGAATCACTTGAACCCAGGAGGTGGAGGTTGCAGTGAGCTGAGATCACACCACTACGCTCTAGCCTGGGTGACAGGGCGGGACTCTGTCTCAAAAAAAAAAAAAAAAAGAGAGAAAAATGATCAGCATCTGAGGTGATGGATTTGCTAATTATCCTGATTTGATCATTACACATTGTATACAAACAAAAAAAGAAAAAAAGAAAAAGAAAGATAAGCTGTAAACTGGGGGAAGATATCTGCAACACATAACCAAAAAAGAAGCAGTATCTATAACATTTAAAGAACTACAAATGAGACAAATCAACCCAAAAGTCTTGGGCAAAAGATCGAAAAAAAACATTTCACACAAAAGAAAACATGAGAGCTAACTAAAAATATGAAAACATGGTCAACCTTGTTAATAATCAGGGAAATACAAATGTAATACTTTATTTCATTACCACCAGATTGGGTAAAGTGAAAAACTCGGCAATAATGTGAAACAAGAGGCATTCTTATACACTGCTAGTAGGAGCATGGGGACTACCTTTGAGGCATTCACATCTGTCTTTCTCGTCCGCTTCATAATTTCTTCTATTCTCTATTTAAAGGGAAAGAAAAATTCAAACATGAAAACAGTTGAGAAACCAAACAGTTATCCTAAAGGAGTTGATTATCCCCATTTCACAGAGGTGGACAATGGTAGTGATTGCTCCAAAACCACAAATATTACCAACAAAAGGCTTATGGTGGCAGTTGAGTTTCCTATCCCAATCCCAGTTTCAGCTATAAAATGCCCTGAATGACTGCCGTATTTGTTATAACACAAACATCCAAATGATGACATCTCACTCCTAATTTTGCATATGCAGAAATTCATTACTTAGGCTAAGCATATATTATTGCAAACCAATTAGAGCTTTTAACATAATTTTAGTCTTTAGTCTTCAGTTGATTCCTGAAGCCAATGTTAGTGAAAATAATACACCTCAATGATGCCACACTGTTATTGTGTTAATGAAGAGAGAAGATGGGAGGTGGAGGAAAAATATACTTCTAGGGAAGGACAGGAATTCTCTCTCCTGTGCACACTTCTTTCCCTGCAGTGAGGAGACTTGCAGCTCCCTGGTCCCCTCAAGGTGACCAATCTACTACCAGATAGGCCTTGCAGCAACTCAGCCTGGACCAGGGCTGCCAGATGAGCTCACATGTGGCCCTACCTTAAAAACAGCCTGCACCTTGGCCTCTCAAAGAGGCCTGCAGTTTCTGCTTCTTCCCATGTACTTGCTGCAATTTCCAGCCAGTTTAGAAGAAAGTCTTAACTTCCACCAACCCCTACCATGACTGGAGTCCTTCTGCTCAGAGGAGTTTTGTTACCAGAGGTTTGATATAGTGAGGCATCACTGTAATGGCCTCCAAGGGTCCATGAGTGGGAGGCATGATCAGTAAGAGGACAGCCTTCTATGTAGGAGAGGTCAGATCCTTGGATAAAGAAGAGAATCAAGTGGAAAAGCCACCAGGAGCTAGCATATATCAGATTTGTGATTCTTAAAAACATGCTGATATCAGGTGCCCAACACTGTTTAAAACACAGAATCAAGTCCCCCCAAACAGACAGTGAGTACCTTTTTCCTTTCTAACCGTTCTTGTAAATTTTGTAACATAATTCTCTCGTGTTCTTTCTTGCGTTTGTCAGCTTCCTCTTGAGCTTTTATGTTGGCATCCCCTTTCTAGGAAATTTGTATAAAAATATCATTTAATCTCAAGATACCTGAGTGACATCAGAGAACTCCAGTTTAAAAATTTCAATGGTAAAATGTTATCTAGCATAACAAAAGAGTGCAACCTTTTGGATGAGGGGTCCTATATTATGGTATTTGTGGACTGTCAATTTTCAAAGCACTAGTTAGAATGCACAAAGCTAGGCTAAATGTTGTCTTGAGGATTCAGGACCACAGGGTCATCGTTATGAACATCATACCATCCTAATTCAAAGTATGTGACTGTGAAGCTATCCATTAACACAGTAACAGGAGTGAACAGCCTGACATTTCTCAAAAGCACTGAGAGAATTCTTGAAGGCACCTTCCTGAGAAATGCAAGCATAAACAATCATATATAACATATGACCAATGCTGGTGAATGATACACTAAAAACTGGGAATATAAATTGGGCTGTGGTAATAATTCAAACAGTATAATCTGAGTTCAGTTTGGGCATTTATTTACCCAATAATTTGACTTTAGATAGATGAGACATTCTTATCAGTTAATGATTTTAAACTTGTAGAAGTATTTATGGTTTACCTTATCTGTCACAGGGGTATAAGGTCCAGTTGATGGAGTTGTATGTGGTACCACAGAATGCAAGATGGGGGAAACCAATGTAGGATGTTGAATCTGTTTAAGTAATTTGGATTTCAAATTAAGGACTACACAATTTGCTGTTTTCTGCTTATTTCACTAGGAAAATATTCTATGGTTTTCTGAGGGTGACTGACAATGGCTTGCAGTGGTACTGGGTAATAGAGACTATAACATAGAAATGCAGCCAGAGGTTGGGCGCAGTGGCTCACACCTGTAATCCCAGCACTTTGGGAAGCTGAGGCAGGTGGATCACCTGAGGTCAGGAGTTCAAGACCAGCCTGGCCAACATGGTAAAACCCCATCTCTACCAAAAATACAAAAATGAGCTGAGCGTGGTGTCAGACGCCTGTAATCCCAGCTACTTGGGAGGCTGAGGCAGGAGAATGGCTTGGACCTGGGAGGCAGCGGTTGCAGTGAGCCAAGACCGCGCCATTGCACTCCAGCCTGGCTGAGAAGAGTAAAACTGTCTCAAAAAAAAAAAAAAAAAAAAAAAAAGCAGCCAGAGAATCTGCTCATGTCTTCTTTCTCAGAGACAGAGATTTTTGCTTTGGGTTCCATCTGAACTTTATAATCTGGTTCTTATCCCCTGATAAAGTGTCAAGCCAGCAAACCTGCAGTGGTGCTTCCTGGTCTTCCTGATCCAGCCATCCTTTCTTCTTTTTAGTCTCCTTTGGTCGCTGCCCATCTTTGAGTTTCCAGAGGTCTTCTGCTTGGCCTCCAACTGCTTCCTTTGCCACGTCTTTTGATTTCTTAATGACCCTGAGAGTATTTAAATAATTGTTAGTGTTCATCTTGATTGCTATCATACTCAGCTTGCAGTAGTATGTGAGTTTTTACAGTGAAACTTCCTATGTATAGTAATACAATTTATATCTACACCAGAGTCACTACATCTTCTGTGTTGTTACTATATAGCAATTACACAATTCCACCCTTTTTAAAGAGAAAAACTAGCCCTCGGGAGCAGAAAAATATTTCAATCAAGTAATAGATAACTTTGCTTATTAAAAAACACACATACGTGAGAGGAAATCATTCCTTAACTGTCTTTGAGACACGACATCCCCTAAAAGGCCTTATTTACACTTGCTCACACCCAATCTCTCGTGGGGATTACAGAGATAATTTAGAGCAGAGTCTGGTGGCTCCCTAGTATTCAGCACTTTCAAATGCTAAATCAGCTCTGTTTATATGAAGCGATGAATAATATTCTTTGAGTTACAGTTTTTTTTTGTAATTCATAATATTCCCTTCTTTTTCCCAGGCCCATGTAAGCATATGGAAAATGTATGATTATTTCAAATAACACTAAATACTTAAAAGCAAAGTCAGTACTGTTGTTATTCCCTGCAGCCAGTGGACAGAGGTTTACATTACAAGGCCCGACATAAAATAGGCCTCAAGATGGAGGAGCAAGAAACCTTTGCTAGAATTTGAATATACACAACTGTACAGGAGATTTGCTGCCTACAAAGGAAATCCTTCTAGCAATGACTCACTGGCCTGATGGGATACAGGTGTCACAAAGATCACAGGAAAAGTAAAACGTAACGTAAGTATAATTTTCAGGTTTAAAAATCCTGACATTACAAGTCTTTTAAAATAAAGGGCTGACACTAGTGAACACAAACAGATAGGTTCTTATATACCACTCTGGTGCTGAGAGTTCAAATCCTGAATGTGAGTTTGGTCTCTGTGCATCCTCCTAGCACACCTTAATGGCACATGATGTATGGAGGCTAAAAAGGACTGTGCCATTTATCCACACACCAGGGTCCTTAGCTTAGCCATTTACAAGGGCTTGAAATGCTTCCTATACAGGCAATGAGGCACTTCTGATCCTCACTGAAGTCAATTGTTCCTTGAGAATTTATAACTTGAGGGTAAAATTTTGACTTTCAAAAATTTGGGCCCTACTCAAGATTTATAGTATAGGAAGGAAGACTTTGTGCTGACCTTCCCTGCATTTCTTCCCGTTGTCTTTCTTCTTCCTCTTTTTCTTTTTGTTCACGAGCAAGGCGGCGTAATTCTGTCAAAATTTTTGTTGCCGCCTCGGCATTCATAATACCTGCAGTACTCTTATTACCAGACTCTAGTTTAAATAAATATGTGCAACAGTTAGTTTAGAGAGCTAATCATCTCTCACTCCAACAAAGAAGTGCAACACAATCCAAAACATTAAAATATATATATATATATGTGCATAGTCCACAATTTATAAATCACAAGCAAACTACAGGCGATTATGTAACAGATTTTGTTCAAACTGCACCCCCAACAATAGCTGTAGCATTTTCTTTTTAACACCTACTTGTTCCAAAATGGAATAATGTACTTCTACTTTCCTTTTAGTGGTTTTGAGATAACTGAATCAACTAATCCCATGGGAAAAGAGTAAGAAATACTGAATATAGAGGAAGACAAGCTTACGCTTGGTCCAAACGAAGGGTACAAGTATCTTCAATACTCAAACAAAAATACATTTGGCATACATTTTGAGATTTGTCCATCATTTTTACTATATAATTACTATTTAGCTAAACCTTGATAATAGTGTGTACATTTGGTTGATCATAGAGTAGCTAACTGTAGATAACAAAACCAAGACAATCAGTAAAATAAGGTGAGTACACGAAGGCATATTATAATATTTCGGTCTATATAACTGATTTATTTTAAATAAATCACATATGAAAATGAGAAGGCATATCAGGAATGAGTAATCTGTAATTAAAAGATTTTTTTCTGTTACCAAAAAATTCACTGTGGAATTCCCTAAAAAAGCAAAATTCCCCAGTGTGTTTTTGAAATTAAGTAATGTCCATGGGTATTAAGAATGCATGTGACGGGCAAAATAGCAATATGGCACTTTCAGGAATACTACACAAATCAAGGGACACCACATTATGGCCTATATATAGAAACGAACCTAAATCTTGGGAAAAATCTGCTCATCCACGAGTGGATATGCTCTCTCCAAGAACCATCACTATCAGAACTAGAAGGGATCTTAGGAATCACCTAGACCAAACCTCTCATCCGACCTGTGCTTTTTTTTGATACAGGATCTCGCTCTCTCATCCAGACTAGAGTGGAGAGGCACTATCACGGCTCACTGCAGCCTCCACCTCCTGGTCTCAGGCAATCCTCCCACCTCAGCCTCCCTACTAGCTGGGACTATAGATGTGTACCACCTTAAGCTAGGCAGTTATAGTATAATATGGCTTACTCTTATCCTCAATCCCATAACAGAATATACAGCCTACCCTTTCCACATCAGGCTAATTTTTTTTTTTTTTTTTTTTTCTGTAGAAACAGGGGTCTCTCTCCTATATTGCCTGGGCTGGTCTCAAACTCCTGGGCTCAAGCAATCCTCTCACCTCAGCCTCCCAAAGTGCTGGGATTACAGGCATGAGCTACCATGCCTGGCCAGACTTATGCTTTTAAAAGCAGTTCCAAAAATGGATTTTTCAAAACAAAGGGGTGAGAAGAAAGCTTTGGCAAGGACAAACAAACAGAGAGGATACATTCCAATGTACCAGAGATTGGTTAGATTCTCTTTATCTAAAAGGAAAATAATTCCCTAAAGTTCTCTCAATTGGGGAATAAAATGAAGTGAACCTTTCCCAGAATACAGTAAGATTTTCTGTGTTGCTAGAGATAAACTTCTTAGTGCAAGAACTTACCTTCATAGATCATATGCCTTTGGCTCAAAGCCTCACATCTGTTAGTGGTTTTAGAAACTGTTGTTTCATTTTTCTTTTTGACAGTATTTGATGCACTTTGCACAGACATGGTGTGTTGAATAGGCATCATTTTATAAGGAAAAGAAGTCGGTGGTGACTGTTTTGAAATAAGTGGTAATGGTGATGGAGGGCGGTTCTTTTGGATTTGCCTGCTGAGAAAAAGGAATACACATTTGCTAATTAATTTTCAGTGTACAATTTCGTAAAATTTAAGATGATATTATGAGGTGACATTATAATCGGGGAATTTTTCTGAACAGTAAATCCCTTTTTACAGGCTTTTTCCCCTTTACATTTGTGTTACCATGCATACTATATTATTTCACTCATCAAACATTGACACGGAATTTGTTCTAGTAAAATGCCTATCAGGAACAGTTGCAAATAAGCTGCTTACTTAGTGCTGATGGGAGATGGCAGACCACAGACATTTGCAGGAGATAATGACCATTTATAACACTCAGTGTATGATGATAGACGCTTCTTGGCAATAAGGGTTAAGGCCTGTTTTTCCATGTCTGATTTCTGAACAGGTAAACACAATATAGTAAATTACTAACAATTATTTTACTGTAGCTGGCTTTTTTTTTTTTTTTAAGAGAAAAACATTCTGAATAAAACACAATTAGAATTCTTTAAACTGCAATTTTCTTTTAGAGCATGAGAATCAGGACATTGATATTTGCTTCTGGACTAACAATTTACATTACACAATTCCAGGAGATCACAGAAATAACAGGTTTAAAAGAAATACTATCCTTCAAAACCAAACTCAATTTCCAAATCCTAATTCAGGGTTTAAAACATTTCTCAAAAAACATTTCTTCAGAGTTTAGAAACACAGTTCATATAAACTTACATTTTCTCCCTTCTAATAAAAACTCACTAATATTTCAGCTTTGGAGGAAAAGTGGTACAATGGACATCAGAGAATTTTAAATTCCTAGTTTAAGTGAGTTAACCTATTTTATTAATTATATTGCAGAATACTGTAAATAATATGCCGGTTATGTTGTAAAATCTGACCTATTTTGAACTATACAACAAAATATACATATTTTAATAGAAAATTTGTCAATAACAGGCACTTGACAAACCTTTGGAGCGTCTCTCGCTTTTGCCTTGGGAGATGCTTCCATGCTTGCTTCAAGGGATGTCTTGGAGGATGCTTTCACCATTGCCTCAGGAGACGCCTCCATGCTCTCTTTGGGTGACCCTTTCACACTCTCCTTGGGGGCACCTTCTGCACTCCCCTTGGGAGGTGCTTCCAGGTTCCCCTCTAGGGCTGCTTCCATGCTCACTTCTGACGGTGCTTCCAGACTTGCTTCTGGGAGTGCTTCCAGGCTCGCCTCTGGGGGTGATTCCACACTTGCCTCTGGGGTTGCCTCCACACTCACCTCTGGGAGTGCTTCCAGGCTCACCTCCGGGGATGCTTCTATGTTCACCTTGGGAACTGTTTCCAGGTATACCTTCAGGGGTGTGTCTATGCTCAACTCGGGGGATGCGTCCGTGCTCATCTCAGAATCATATGTGCTCACCACAGGTGACACATCCACACTCGCCACAGGGGATGAGTCCGTGCTCACCTCAGCAGCCATGCCCACACTTGCCTTGGGGGATGCTTCCATGCTTGTGTTGCAGAATACTTCCACATTCACCTGGGGGGGTGCATCCACACTTGCCTTGGGAGGTGTCTCTACTTTCTCCAAGGGAGCCTCTTCTACTTTTGTTTGAGGAGGTATTTTCATTGCTGACATGGGAAACATAACAGCCCTCAATTCGTCACTAGTACATTTACGCAAGGGTACAGTGACATACCGCATTACATAATTGGTGACACCTGTAACTGAATGAGGACAGAGAATGAAATTCCCTAAGTTAGAAATCTGACAAGAAAAGGATGCACCATGTACACAGTATAAGAACAGGAACAGAGAAAAGAGATTGTTTATTAAAAGCACAGGGATTACACACAACACAGGAGAAGTTTAGTGAAATGGATGACAGACACAGGACAGAACCATCACAAAGTCAGTACTTCAGAAGCAACATTAACAACAGTCGTTGTAAAGGCAATAGTCTATTACAGATGAAAATAAGATGCTTCTCCAAAGTTGATGTTTGCAATAAGCTGTTTCTATTTTAATCATACTATATTTCAGAATAATTTTCACAAAAAAGCACAAGGTCTTCAACCCTTTTTAAAAGTAATCTAAACATCTTCACCAGGGCTAGAGATCTTACCATTATAGGTGATTATGTAAGACACTCCATATTTTAATGTTTTAGAATAGAATGTAAGAGAGAGCATTTTCTCGCCACACTAAAAACTGTAATAAGACATTAATCAGAGTGGGTTTGATCTCTAAGGTCCCTTCCACGTTTAACAATCTAATTTTATGTTTCCTATCAAATGGACAAAAATGATAATATTTGGTGCCAGGTAAGATGGAAGAAAGTGATTAATACCAATGTTTAGAACCTCATCACCACTGGTGGGAGTATAGATGTGTATATTTTCCCTGGGGAGCATAAAAAGTACATACTGTTTGTTCGAGCAATTCTACTTCTAGGTTTACCCTTAGGAAAAAAAAATTACATAAATACATAAAAATGCTTGTATAAGGTTGCTAATTACTACTGTTTATAATATTGAAAAAATTGAAAATACCATCCAAATGTTCCAAAGGAAATGTGGGCCATATTAAGGCAGTCACTAAGAGTAATAATATGCAATATTTTGGACATAGGAGATGGGAAACAGGTTATTTCATTTTGTGAAAAAGAAAATGCAAAGAAAAATATGAAGTTACCAGTGAGCACTGGGATAATGGGGGATTAGATTAAAAACTTCTTCTACATGAAATATTTATTGCTTATACGATTAATTTTTTTTTTTTTTTTTTTTTTTGAGATGGAGTCTCGCTCTATCACCCAGGCTGGAGTGCAGTGGCGCGATCTTGGCTCACTGCAACCTCCGCCTCCCAGGTTCAAGCGATTCTCCTGTCTCAGCCTCCCAAGTAGCTGGGATTACAGACATGTGCCACCACACCCGGAAAATTTTGTATTTTTAGTAGAGACGGGGTTTCACCATGTTGCCAGGCTGGTCTTGAACTCTTGACCTCAGGTGATCCACCTGCCTCAGCCTCCCAAAGTGCTGGCATTACAGGCATGAGATACCACGCCTGGCCTAATTAAATATTTTTCAAAAGGTATTTGGAGGTGGCTTAAGACCTGGTAAATTAAATTAAAAAAAAAAAAAAAATACCTGGTTAAATTTATCTGCCACCTCATCTTTAAGTATGGGTGGCAAATTTTCACCTAATCTTATCAAATAATTAAAATAGACCAAATTACCAAAGATTGACTACTTATGAATAAAATCTTTAGCAAAATTAAATGTTATCTTTTAGTCCCTCATTTTTAGTGGAGAAAGCATTTTATTTACATATCTACGTATGCCTAAACGGCCACATTACACCAACAGTTTGTGCTGCAGAAAATATAGTATAACTGGATTTTTATTAGCTATAAACTTTTAAGACAAAATATTGAGGTTTTTTGGATGGTGGTAATAGAAATATCTTACCATAGATTCGGTGGGAAAGGGAGACTGGCAGAAAATAACCTGACATACATATAATTGGGCATAAAAAAGTCAGGAATTAGAACAAAAGAAATAAGACTGCAGTACAAGAAAGTCTGTAATAGCATTTAGATGCATTTTACTAATCATATGAATACTAACAGAGAAAAAGCAAAGGGAGTGGGATATACACTGTAAAGGAAAAAGTGGAGGGGAAAAAAGAGAAAAAAATCATAGGAACAATGCATTAGCCCTTTCCATTATTGGGGGGGGGGGGTCTAGCTATCCAAAGGCAAGTCTAATACTATATGTAAACTATAAATGAAAGTCCACATAACCCTGAAGATGTTTCATGTTAGGAACAATCTTTAGGTCTCTAACTAAAAGCTGAAGGGTGGCTCTATGCTATTCTTCCATATTTTAGGGGAAAAAAGGAAGGTAGAGTAGAAAACTTTCTCCCTTGATATGAGTGAAGGTTTTCTATATTTTTAAAACCCATAGAGCTTTAAAATTTAACAACCACCTCCAAAGTTAGCTATCTCATCCCACAAATTACCTGTCTCCCACATAACTGCCCTACCATGTTAGAAGTCATAAAATAAATATGCAACATCAAATGCTGGGTAAAATCACTAATATGATAACTATTGATTCAAACTATTTTGATGCCTAAATGCAACAAATTCAGTAATGAAGCCTGCTTTGAAATGCAAACACTTAACAACTCCTGGCTTTCCACCATATACCTGTTACCTGGAACATCTTTTCCAGGACTGGATAATGAAGCAGCACTTCTGCTTCTGGCTAATGATGCTTTTGTTGGGCTGAACAGACAACTGATGAAATCATTCTCTTGAGAACTGATATATGAGCAACGAGCTATATAATGCAAACAAATCCAAAGGATTCCATTGGAGGTCTCACAAACGCAAAGCAAGAAAGAGCAATGCAAACTGCTCTCAACAGCACCTTTCCCGGCAACACAAAACATACCAGGATTGAACACTGTCATCTGACTGGACTGCACTGTCAAGGAAAAGATTCTCAGAATAAAAGGAGAAAGGCCACAGCATACATACCAAAATAACTCTAAGGAAAGAATCCAGGTAACATTTCAAACAGAGTCATTCCCCACTGTATGAAGTTTACGGAGGAACTCACACTTGAGGAAATCAAGTTGCACACGGCAAAACAACTTTTACAAGGATTCCTACAGATAGACAGTACTGAAAATCATAATGGTCAAGTTCACTGCCAAAGGCTCCAAGGAAGTGAGTAAACACTTTTGTTAAAAGTAAATTTTGTTGTAAATATCTTGCTCCAATAAATCTTCACGTTCATAAAGATCCCTGTGTCAATGACATTTGTTCTAACAGGATTTGACCTGAATCAATTAAGTGGAGAGTCTTCTATAAAGGAATGGTTTGGTATCAAACAAAAAGCAACAAATACACGTGAAAGGAAAATGCTAGGGAAAGGTGTTAAAAAGAAACTTTATGGCCAGTCACGGTGGCTCACAGCTGTAATCCCAGCACTTTGGGAGGCCGAGATGGGTGGATCACCTGAGATCAGGAGTTTGATCAAGACCAGCCTGACCAACATGGCAAAACCCCACTTCTACTAAAAATACAAAAATTAGCCAGGCGCGGTGGCAGGCGCCTATAATCCCAGCTATTCGGGAAGCTGAGGCAGGAGAATCGCTTGAACCCGGGAGGTGGAGGTTGCAGTGAGCTGAGCTGGTGCCACTGCCCTCCAGCCTGGACAACAGAGCGAGACTCTATTTCAAAAAAAAAAAGAAAGAAAGAGAGAAAGAAAAGAAACTACTTTATATAAAGAAATGCTTTAGTAATCACTGTGAAATTTTGGGAATAATCAGCAGTGAAAATATGCACAAAGGATGTATGTGGGTAATGTTATGAAGCAAGGGCAAAGCTTTCAAGTTCGAAATGTGGCCAGGTATTTCAACTTCCAAATCCAAATTAATGAAATACTGGAAGTGAATCAAATCCTCCAGTACACACCTATCTATACCAATATTCTGTGATTTACTTCCTCAGCTGCATTATCCACCCCTTGTCAGATGATGCCAGGAATTATATAGTTCATTTAAAGACAGATTTTTCTGGCTTTAGCCAAATAAGCATGGCACCAAAGCACAGTTTTTAGTTTAAGAAGGAATATTTTGGCTTCCAATTTTGGGAATGATTTTTCAAGCAATTCAATGTTGACATAAAATACCTCTTTTAAAAAACTATTTAAAATTTGTATTTAGAAGCAACTAACCACGTGGCTTTCTTTCTGCTTGTTCTTTATCAGTAGATGAATGTAGGTTACTATCTCTTCTATTTAAAGATGAGCTTCTCTCCTTGTCTGTTTTCCCTAGAGAGCAAGTACAAAAGAATATTAGTTTTCATAAACTACTAATTATCTCAGGAGTGAGACACTCCTTTTTCAAACATTTTTTATGTTCTCTACCTTGCTTATAAGATTTAATTTCAAATATTATGCAGAGATTCTATATCCCCAAACTTAAAACAAGTTTATTCTTTATCTGAAATGAAAAAAAAAAATTATTTAGAAAATGGTAAAAATTAAGAGGTAAAATGTCTGATACTATCTGACATCAAAGTTCCCAAATTACAAACATACAACCCTTTAGACATGATGCCTAATACTTAAAAGCAATTTATACTTCAGTTATAACTAGTATTTTTTGTTATATATGCATATATTTTAAAAAGATATATATGTATACACACATGTACACACACACACACGTGCACACACCAATATAATAAAATGAAGAAAACATGAAGCTCTAGTATCATTTAAATAAAGATATTTGCTCTTAACATAAAGAAAATGAATTATCTGAGTTACACATGTATCAACGTGTAGGCTTGAACAGACTGTCAGTGTTTTACTCTACAGAGCCATTCTTTTGATATCAGGTATAAAGTTATTGATAGCTGTAGCATCATGGCCAAAAAATGGCTTTCAGAGGCTCGGGTCGTGGACCTTACAAGTTAAATAGTTATAACTAGTATTTTTAAAACAAAAATGAATATTAACAATTGGTATAGATGCCACGATTTAAGCAATCCAAGGAGAAATAATCTGCTTCAGTGTAGACACTTTCATTTCACTTGAGATATTCTAACTCAGAATACTGAGAAATGTCTGTTTTTTTTTTTTTTTTTTTTGAGACGGAGTCTGGCTGTGTCGCCCAGCCTGGAGTGCAGTGGCCAGATCTCAGCTCACTGCAAGCTCCGCCTCCCGGGTTCACGCCATTCTCCTGCCTCAGCCTCCCGAGTAGTTGGGACTACAGGCGCCGCCACCTCACCCGGCTAATTTTTTGTATTTTTTTAGTAGAGACGGGGTTTCCCCGGGTTAGCCAGGATGGTCTCGATCTCCTGACCTCGTGATCCACCCGTCTCGGCCTCCCAAAGTGCTGGGATTACAGGCGTGAGCCACCGCGCCCGGCTGAAATGTCTGTTTAAAAAATAATTTCTCGGCTGGGCGCGGTGGCTCAAGCCTGTAATCCCAGCACTTTGGGAGGCCCAGACGGGCGGATCACGAGGTCAGGAGATCGAGCCCATCCTGGCTAACCCGGTGAAACCCCGTCTCTACTAAAAATACAAAAAACTAGCCG